>NW_024070208.1:80959681-81235501 GCF_014754425.2 Oryx dammah | reverse complement strand
AGGAGACAGGTTTCTCCAGGAGTGAATTCAAGGTCTTGGGCAGGGCTGAGGTCTCATCTGACGCCTTGACTGTGGAAGGGTCCATCTCCAAGCTCCTGAGGCTGTTGACAGGTTGTTTACAGGTCCTGAGAGTTGTTAGACTGAACACTGCAGCTTTCTGCTCCCTGCTGGCTGGGGGCCCTGCTCCATTTCTGATTACATGGGCCACTCCAGCTTCATCAAGTTCAGCAAAGAAGAGTCTGAAAGGGTGACATCAGTGCCTTGTGAAACCTTGGTGTTAAAGGGACAGGCTGTCAGCTTTGCTAGGTCACTGAGCCTTTAGGAGGAGGGGATTATATGTGAGCATGAATACCCGGAGGTGGGTAATGAGGGCCATCTGAGAGTCTGCCCTCCACAGGTATGGAGGCCTAAAGGACTTTCAAAAGAAATGCTAAGGTTGTGATCTTGCTATTCAGCTGAATGCTAAAATAAATGATTAAGTAAATTAAATAATTCAGAAACAACTGACAAGCCAAATCGTTGGTGTAAAGACAGTTGGTTCTGACTTTGTCCTAATGTGAATGCAGTCACATACCTCCGGTCACATGTCATTACAGCAGACTGGCAATTATTACAGCGGGAAGAGAAGCTCTGCATGGTTTTTTAAACTGACAGTTCTTTCAGTTGGGTGAGGATAATTTAAAAATAGTCTGTTTATATTAGAGATGCACAATATTTTTTTTCCCTTTGACATGGAAATGAGCAACTCCAGAGAAAAGCCCATCATACAAAAAATAGTCAACAAAATAATAATTTGCTTTATCTCTAGTGTTTTTGGTGATGAAGATATCGTAGATCTGATTTTAAAGGAGACAGCATAGTCACTAGCAGACCAACTACTGGACTAGAAAACAAAATCCCTTTACTGGTTGCAGATTGGACTTTCGATCTCCCATGTTCTACAAGGATTTATATATTCACCAAGTCAACATATACACGTGGTTAAGACTTCATTAATTCTTAATGATGGGCTCTCAGTTAATCCCATTGAGAGCCCATCTCAATGGGATTGAGTGAACCAGGTATCAGGAGAACTTCATTAGGGAAGGAGCATCTATGTGAGGTCTTGTCTCAACTGGTTCATTCAAGTCCTTCCGAGCACATGCATACATATAGCTCAGTTGGTAAAGAATCCGCCTGCAATGCAGGAGACCCCAGTTGGATTTCCTGGGTCAGGAAGATCTGCTGGAGAGGAAATAGGCTACCCACTCCAGTATTCTTGGGCTTCCCTAGTGGTTCAGCTGGTAAATAATCCACCTGCAATGCAGGAGGCCTGGGTTCAATCCCTGGGTTGGAAGATCCCCTGGAGAAGGGAAAGGCTACCCACTGAGAATTCCATGGACTATATGGTCCATGGGGTCACAAAGAGTCAGATACGACTGGGCAACTTTCACTTTCACTTCACTTTCATACATATCAAGACTTGCTTTTATAAACTAGATCATTACAAAAGATTGTAAGAGATTCTTAAAGACAAAAGAGTAAAAGTGAAGTGTTAAGACATGTTAATGAAAGCAGATTTAAATTTGTCTGTGTTCTTTTTTACTAAGAATTCTAAGGGAGGACAATAAAACATGTTATTTTAAACGTGGAAGAGGAGGTAAAACACAGAAAAATAAAAAGTGAAATTTGATCAACCATGTAATCTGTTCTCAGTTGGAGACAGTTTTGAGAATGAAAGAGGATGTTTGAAATGTGTAATGTTTAAAAGTACATATTAATCAATAAAAAGTTCTATTACATTGGTGAACTTATAAAAAGTTATATATATAAATCATTTTAATGAAATTCTTTTCAAAAATAAAATATAACAAAATATATGCTGCCAGGGTCCAGCCCTGGTGGATCCAGGGTAATTCGAAGGGGAGATGGAATCGGCATCCTAGGAAAAAAATTATTTAATTACAGATATAAAGAGAGATTAGAAAAGAATAGTGTAGTAGGAAAATTAGTGGAGAAAAAGATGCTGAATAACTTGGTTTACGTGGAATACCAATAAAACTCCAAGACAAGGAATTTGCACCACCTACGTAGGCCACAGGCGTCTTTCCATTCTCCCGAAGTAGAGGAGGCACTGAGGCCTCTCTGGTCTGATCTTAGAAGCCCAGGCAAAATTAGCAGGCTTGGTGAGTACCCACATTCCAGATGGGAATTCAGCCAGAAGGGGAAAGAAAGAACGACACGGGGGAATCAGTCTTTCCAGAAACTGATCCGATTTCTTTATTTTTCAGGTTTGCTTATATACTTTTTGTTATACATGGGGATGAATACAGAGTCACGCGGGGGTCAGCAGACCTGACCCTTGTCAAAATCAGGTGCTTCATATAAATGTATACAAAGGTCTTATGGGTTTTACATCATTTTCTGGCCATGAGGCCTGCTGACATTTTATGGCCCTTTCTGATAAGAGTCAGTCAACCAGAAAACTTATTTTTTCCAGGGATGATTTTTTCTTAAACCAAGCGCCACCCTCCAAATAAAGTTGCATTCCCATAGGGTGAGGGTGTAGCGAGTTACAATCAAGAAAAGGAATTTACTTGGCCTAAGGTTTAACATGATTAATCTTAAAGGTTAATACTTATTTTTCCTATATGCTAGTTATATTCATTATAAGGACAGGGGATATGGAGATTTAGCAAATATTGGCTCAACAAATGAAAAACCCTTCACCAATATAATTTCTAATCAACCCCCTGTACTATACTAATAATTTTCTAACTTCTCAAAAGAGTCTGTATTTAGAAAGTTTTAAAGCATCTCGTGCCTCTCACGGTTGGGAGGCTGTAAACAATCACATGTGGCCGGATGAACACGCTCAGGCAGGCTAGAGAACCTTCAGAGGAGTTTGTAAGTTGAAACACTCTTGTCACGCCCAGGAATTTTTATTAACTGGAGCTGCAAGTTAACTCCTTCTCCGAGAGAGGTGCTGGGGGGTCAGCCCCCCATAGAGTCAGAGGTATAGGTGAGAGCATAAAACAGTAAAGTAGGCACTCTGGTTTTGGGGGTAGATGCTCGGGAACGGGGGTTTCCTGAGGCTCGATCCCGCCTTTGCATATGCCGAAGCCTCCTTCCTCATGACCTTTGCCATGGGCAGAGTTCCTCACGCTGGCTCCTGGCAATATGCATGTTAACTCCCCCACAAAAATATATGAATTATTTGAACATTAAATATGAACACACATGGAATGATTATTCTTGATACATTTTAGATACTTTTAATTGGCACATTTGAAACATTTCTCCCAAATATTTTACCTCTAGTGTTTTCCTGAAGGATGCCTCTCAAAATATCTTAGTTTTTTAAAAATATAATCTTGTAATCTTCATCAAAAATATACTTTATATTTTCTTGCTTTATGTTCACAGAATAACAGCATGTTCAGTTAACTCTGACCACGCTGTACTATTTTTAATTGAGGATAAGCTGTCTTTACTGTTGCTAAAGTATCTGGAAGTCAGAGCAAATTTTAGTAATTGGAGGTTATTCTCACTATAACTTTGTTTATATTTTAATGGATAAATATTTGAATGAAAACATCACATTTGTTTGGTTAACGTCATTCTACTTTTGTTTGATAAGTACTTTTTGTGACAAAACTGAACAGTTTGTTTCATTTACTATTATCTGAAGTATTTTGTCACTTTTAGATACTTCAAAACTGCCGGCCTTGCAGATGTCATGCAATTCTGGCATAGTTTATAAATTTATCCAATTAAACACAAGTTCCTTCCAAAGGCACTACCTTGAATGCAGGTGATTGAAGGCTCACCACTAGACCAGATGAAATTGAATCTTGAGCATGGTTTAAACTTTTACCACATTATTGTGTTTAGGTTAATTTAGTCTGTTCCTTCTTTGCTTTTATATAGAAAAGTGAAAGTGAAAGTGAAAATGAAGTCCCTCAGTCGTGTCCGACTCTTTGCGACCCCATGGATTGTAGCCTATCAGGCTCCTCCCTCCATGGGATTCTCCAGGCAAGAGTACTGGAATGGGTTGCCATTGTCTTCTCCAGGGGATCTTCCTGACCCAGGGATCGAACCCGGGTCTCCCACATTCTAGGAAGACGCTTTAACCTCTGAGCCACCACGGAAGCACAGTTGTCAATTGCTAAAATAATTTTAAAAACACTCAAAAATTGAAAGCTGAAGTGTTTTGACGCTTTAACAAATATTTTTGTTAAAAACATCCACTTTATTTTGAACAAATATAGCAAAAATTTACAGATTTTATTTTCCAAACAGTTCAAAAATAGTACTATACTTGGAATAATTTTACAGAGTAGTTCTTCAGAAGTTAAAACATTCCTAAGATACTGTCTTTAGATAACTTTTCACAAAGTATCGTAAACTTGGAATTGAAAATGGGTGTGTAGTTAATCTAAAAGAGCAACTGATATTTCACTATTAACAAAATTAATTTCCAAAAGCTTTTCTGTGATTTCATGAATTGGCTGAGAAACTTTGAACTGTTACTGGTATTAAGTGATTTTTAATCTGAAACATCTGATGATGCTAGTTATCAACATTTACCAGTGTTAACTGCTGATGCTCTTTACCTTGAAATTTCAGCAATAGCAATTACCCTGAGTTTAAACTTGTCCTAAAGCAGTTCTCAAAGTGTGAATACCAGACCATCAGTGTCAGTATCAACCAGAAACTTTTTAGGAAATAGTTTCTCAAACTACTGCCCCTACCGTCTGAGTCAGAAGTCTTGGAATTATGTAATTACAAGCCTTCCAGACGCTTCTTATGTTTGAGAGTCACCGCCTAAAAGCAAGGAGAAGGAAATGGCAACCCACTCCAGTATTCTTGCCTGGAGAATCCCAGGGATGGGGGAGCCTGGTGGGCTGCCGTCTATGGGGTCGCATAGAGTCGGACACGACTGAAGTGACTTAGCAGCAGCAGCAGCAGCCTAAAAGCATGGGCTTCCCAGGTGGTGCTAGTGGTAAAGAACCCGTCTGCCAGTGCAGGAGATGTAGAGACATGGGTTGGATCCCTGGGTCAGGAAGACCCCCTGGAGGAGGCACAGCAACCCACTCCAGTATTCTTGCCTGGAGGAACCCATGGACAGAAGAGCCTGGCGGGCTACAGTCCATGGGGTCACAGAGTCGGACATGAATGAGCTACTTAGAATGCACACATGCCGAAAGTATGGTTGGAGGCCGTCTTCTCGCTGTTGATATTTTAAGTGTACCTAAGGACAGGGAGACCTGGCGTGCTACGATTCATGGGGTTGCAAAGAGTTGGACACGACTGAGCGACTGAACTGAACTGAACTGAAGGTAAGCATAATTATATACATTGGAAAACAATATACATTGTTTATTATTAATAAAGTTAACTACTCTAAGTTGGATAAATTGAATAATCCATGTCTCAATTTGCATAACTAATTGATAAAAGGCTAAATTTGCATATGTTAATATGCCTAATTATGTTTGAAAAGCTAAAAAATTAGATGACTTGTGCATCATTTATTGAACAATTACATGCATGAAACCAAATATGCAATTCTGAAGTAGAGGTATGAAGTAATTGTGGTATTAAGTGAATGTCATTGCAGACAATTAGCAAAATTCTAATTCTACTATCATTTCTTATTATACATCACCATCTGGCAAAACTGTTTAAAATGAAACATTACAGTCTTTTAAAAGGAGTATCATTCTGCAATGACTTTACTTAGCAGATCATTTTATATAATAATTCACCTTTGCAAACAATAAGGTACACAGAATAATACAATTATTGCATACCTTATTGTTCTTTTCCACTTTCCAGGTTTGCTTTTATTTGGTCTTTTTATGACAGGTTTGCAGGTTTGCAAAGGAAAACCACAGCAGTTACATAAACATTTTAATAGAAATTGGAGCTGAGATTTAGGGCATTCTGCTACTTCTTTTCTTGGTAAAGCAGCTCGGGATGTCATATCCCTTTAAACTCTGAGGTTGTCAGCGTGCCATGCATGAAGAGGGTCTGAACTCACAGGAAATGGGAAGCCAGGGGATTGGATTAAGCAGGTTCTGCAGGCCACAACTCGGGGTGGGTGCATTATGATGGTGACATGGTCGGGGCCACAGTTGCAAGGAGCACCAGAGCTGAGCAGGCAGGAGAAGCGGACTTTTCTCTTTCATCAGCTGGACTGATCTCTTCTCTGCTAGACCCTCTGTGTGTGTGTCCAGTATTGTTTTAAATAATTTATTTTAAGGAAAGAAAGTGCAGGTTAGGTGACTATGAATGTTGGACATCTCCCTAGATTGTGGGCATTCTGTTCTGAGTAACAAACACCCAGTTATATGAAGACACACACACACACACCCCCCTCCTTGCACACACAGATGCACAAACACACGTATGCACACAGTCATTCATGTTCACACATACACTTGCAAACACACACTCATGTGTAAATTTTATGTATGTATATCTCCATACAAATGAGCATTTATATATAAGAATATATGGTTATATTATATAGTGAAAAAGATAATATATACAATTATATATAAGTTTATGTAAAAGATATCCCTCTTAAGTCTAGAATTGATGCTTTTGAACTGGTATTGGAGAAGACTCTTGACAGTCCCTTGGACAGTGAGGAGATCAAACCAGTCCTTCCTAAAGGAAATCAGTCCTGAACATTCATTGGAAGAACTGATGCTGAAGCTGAAACTCCAATATTTTGGCCACCTGATGTGAAGAACTGACTCATTGGAAAAGACCCTGATGCTGGGAAAGATTGAAGGCAGGAAGAGAAGGGGACGACAGAGGACTAGATGGTTGGATAGCATCACAGACTCAATGGACGTGAGTTTGAGCAAGCTCCAGGAATTGGTGATACACAGGGAGGCCTGGCATGCTGCAGTCCATGGGGCCACAAAGAGTCGGACATGACTGAGTGACTGAACTGAATTAAGTCTATAAATGTTGTTTATAACCCTCCACATACATGTTTCCCATTAAACAAATAATCAGAAAGTGGCTTCTGAAGTTTTTATTGTGAGCCCCATCACTGAAGAACACCAGGGTGAAATATGAATTCCCCATTATTTCTGTGCATCTGGAACATTGCCATGTGGCTGCAAGAGTGAATAAATATTGGTCAAGTTCCTCTGTAAAGGGATTAATTATGTAACAGAGTATTAGCCACTCCGACTGTAACTGCTTTTCAGAACGGCCATCATTTATATGGTAAGCCTTCCATGCCAGTCTCTGGTTTATTTTTAGAATGCTGGAATTTTCTATATATAGGAAGACATATTAATATTAAACATCAAAGTAGCTTTTTGATTGCTCTCTTCTTTGCAGTCACTAACTTAAATAGACTGGAGCCAGGCATTAGCTTCCTAGAGTCTAAAACTGGACACTGTCATAGATTATTCTGTTTGACGTATATGGAGCAAAGGGATGAGCCCACAGCCGTGTCTTTGGAGAACTCTAAACATCAAATGTGGGGCTTTGCAGGTGCCTCGGTGGTAAAGAATCTGCCTCCAATGCAGGAGATGCAGGTCCGATCCCTGGGTCGGGAAGACCCCCTGGAGAAGGAAGAGGCAACCCACTCCAGTGTCCTTGCTGGGAAATCCCTTGGACAGAGGAGCCTGGCAGGCTACAGTCCACAGGGGGGCAAAAGAGTCAGATACGACTTAGCGACTAAGCCACAATAACATCAAATATAGGACGCCAAATGTTTATACCAAGTAATGCTTAGGTACAAGCAGAAACCAGTGCTCTGCACTGAGGCACCGACTCGCCCCACCTTCCTGGGCAGTGCCGAGTAATTCCCAGGAGGCTTCCCAAGGCCTTCAGTCCACGGCCTTCGTGAGGTTGTGATCAACTCCAGGGCTGAGCCGGCGAGCCTATTCATCGGTCAGCTTACCTACCACCACAGAAGCTGAGAGTGCAGCCCTATGGGATGTCCTCATTTCGTGTGGTCACAGATCATCTCCGCTCTAAAAACGACTTTTCTTCTGCCGGCTTCCGTGAACACAAGGCAACCAACCTGACTATTTCCACTAGCTTTTTTCTTGTCATGTAAAAGCTGGTCTTCTCTGAGAACATCTCTGTTTCTCATAGACCTTCTCAGTAACTCATCAATGTATTTACCAGGGGCAGGGGAGTGGAATCTATGCTTTTACATTTTTGTATCTTTCTTAACACTTGTGGGAACCCGAAAATCCATCGTTTAATTTAATGAAGCAGAACATCACTGGGTGTCCCCCTTGGAATGTCCCACTTGGACCATGTCTGCACTTTGCGGGCCCTCCTCCTGGGGCCGTGCCTGTTTGGATTTTTTGTCTGCCCACTCTGGCTGGATCTTTCTTGCAGCAGTGCTCTAGGAGGATGTCTGAATGCAGTGGTTCACCCAGGAGTCTGCTCAGGCCTTAGACAGTAGATGTCACCTTCCAAACTGACACCTAGACCACAGGCACATAGAGGAACACTGTTGTCTGCTCCCTCTGGTGAATCTGGACTCTGAGAGCCTGCCGGGCTACTGCCAGAAGCAGAGCCAAGAAAACAATCGCTGCATGAGGGGCTCCTTCTGATGTTCATCCTGTTAATTATGAGAGCTTGACAGGAAAACGGATGCACAAATATTTAGCGTAGGGGCTTGTGCAGAGGACAGCAAGCAAGGGATTGCTTTAAAGTCCGTCAGATGGATCAGCTGAAGGGACAGCAGGGATGTGCAGAGGGGCTGGAGATCCTGCCAGAGGCCTGGATGGAGGGAAGACCCACAGCCACCCAGCTGGACGAGTGAGGCGCTGGCACGTGTGAGGGGCCCTCCGGGTGAAGCCCCAGGGGGTGAAGTCACTCCAGGGAGTTGGAAGGGAGAGATTCTGAATTCTGAAGTCTCTGAAGATTCCACAGAAGCAAGAGTTAACAAGAAGGGAGGACAGGAAACAGGAAAGGGAGAGGCTGCCATTGATGACAGGCAAGGGAGCTGCAGATTTCAAACAAAGTTTGCGACTTCCCTGGTGGCTCAGACGGTAGAGAATCTGCCTGCAGTGCAGGAGACCTGGGTTCATTCCCTGGTCGGGAAGATCCCCTGGAGAAGGGAAGGGCAGTCCACTCCAGTATTCAAGCCTGGAGAATTCCGTGGACAGAGGACCCTGGTGGACTATCATCTAAGGGGTCACCAAGAGTCAAACATGACTGAGCAACTAATGGTTTGATCATTTTGATTATTACGCTGAGCTGGTACTTTAGTTCCTGATCTGAGACCATGACTTGAAGTGACCAAGTGTCTCAGCCGCTTTGTTACAGTCTAAGAGCCAGGAGCCACTTCCTGGAACCCGTGCTGATTTCATCCACAGAGGTGGGAGGGGACTGCCCTCATGGAGGAGGGTGAAAAGGACCCCGAAGAGAAGGAACAAGCTGACACCCCCACGTATCCTACCTGCGCAGGGGGTAGTGGCTTCCCAGCTTCAACCTTCCTTCCTCCTCCTCCTGCACCCAGGAGCAGCTGTTTCTTAAGCTTGCTACTGCTGCTAAGTCGCTTCAGTCATGTCCGACTCTGTGTGACCCCAGAGACAGAAGCCCACCAGGCTCCCCCGTCCCTGGGATTCTCCAGGCAAGAACACTGGAGTGGGTTGCCATTTCCTTCTCCAATGCATGAAAGTGAAAAGTGAAAGTGAAGTCACTCAGTCGTGTCCAACCCTTAGTGATCCCATGGACTGCATGCAGCCTTCCAGGCTCCTCCATCCATGGGATTCTCCAGGCAAGAGCATTGGAGTGGGGTGCCATTGCCTTCTCCGTTCTGATGCTTGGCACACATTAAATGCTAAGTAATTTCTTAAAAAATAAACATTGAATGCAGTGAGCAATCTGTCTTTCATTCTTTTTAAAAAGAACCTCTGTTACTACTGCTACTACTTTTATTACTGTGTTTTTGCTTCTTCTGCCCCATTCTACCTGGCTGAAGGTATATCTTGGCTTCTGAACTTTGGACTTACAGAAAGAATGGTATAGAAAGGGCCTTACTCCTGCTTTAGCTTCCTGCAATCCACTGGAAGTCCGGCTGCCATCTTCCTGTGAAATCTGACCCTTTATTGAATTTCTCTATGCCTTTCTTCTCCAATCTGTAAAGTAATATCATTGCCCAAGTCGGTCTTGGATAGTCAATGATGTATCAACCTTTTCTCAAGTAAATTCTAAAGCACTGGGCTTTAAGTATTGTTGCTTGTTCACAACTGTTCTAATGGGATTTTTTGCTTCTTATTTATGCTTCAAGACGTTTAATTGATTCAAGAAGCTTGTAAGCTCTCCAGGGTCAAATTAAGTTTCTGGTCAAAAGGAAAGAGTTATTTTGAATCTTCTACTAAGAGATATATTTTGCCTACCAAAATGGCCCAGCCAAAACTTCACCCCAAAAATCATGAAAGTAGAAATATGATTAGAAAAAAAATCAAACCTTGCAAGTTTTACTTTCATGTTAAACATCTGACAAGGCACATTTTATAGGGTATATTAAATAACTACTGAGCTATTAAGTCCAAGGTCCTTTCCTTAACTTTTAGCCCTGATTGTCACATCAAATTACCTATGAATATGATAGAGTTGGTGCCTTGAAATGATTTATTTATTCAGTAAGTATTCATTGAACAGTGCTGAATGTCAGGTGCTGTTCTGAGCAATTATGATGCTTAGATTAATGGACAAAGTGGATGAAACGTGACTCGGTGCGCTTACAGGCTGGCCTATGTGTGGGTGGGCATTCAGTACATCATGAGGTCATGATAGGTCACTGAACAAGGTAGACGCTGTGTGTGTTAGTTTCACGGGCCACCACCATGAAGCACCACCATCTGAGTGGTTAAAAGTGAAAACGTATCATCTCACTGCCTGGAAGCTGCAGGAGTGGGTTCCTTCTGAGGCCGTGATGGAGGGTCTGCTCCAGGCCCCTCTCCTTGGCTTACAGATGGCTGTCTTCTCCATGTCTCTTCATATGGTTCTTCCCTCTTTGCATGTGTCCAAATACCCGCCTTTTTTTTTGTAAGGGCACCTACTATACTGTATTATGCCTGCTAAGTTGCTGCAGTCGTGTCTGACTCTTTGTGACGCCATGGACTGTAGCCCGCCAGGGTCCTCTGTCCATGGGATTCTCCAGGCAAGAATACTGCAATGGGTGGCCATTTCTTTCTCCAGATACTGGATTAGGGTCCACCCTAATGACCTCATTTTAAATTGACCCCCTCTGTAAAGATGGTCTCTAAATAAGGTCCGTTCTGAGGTCCTTGGAGTTGGGACCTTGTCTTTTCTGGGAACACAATTCACCCTCTGCCTGTGGTTAAAGTGTTAGAAGAGGCGTTAGCAGGTGAGAAGCACTTTGGAAGAGCGCCTGTACTGAGGGTGAGGATGTGAGCCCCATGGACATCTGCGGAGGAAGCAGCCTTGTAATGTGGGGACTTCGAGGCATCTTCAGATCTCCCCTGGGCATGTAGCCTGTGTCTGAATATTAGATACTCAAGTGGTGGGGATAGAGGAGGCAGACAGGGGAAAACATGAGCTTCCACAGGAGGACAGGAGGATCTGAGGTGCCCAGGGCTCAGCTGAATCCTAAAGGAAATCAGTCCTGAATATTCACTGGAAGGACTGATGCTGAAGCTGAAGCTCCAATACTTTGGCCACCTGATGGGAAGAGCCAACTCATTGGAACAGACCCTGATACTGGGAAAGATTGAGGGCAGGAGGAGAAGGGGACGACAGAGGGTGAGATGGTTGGATGGCATCACCGACTTGATGGACATGAGTTTGAGCAAGCTCTGGGAGTTGGTGATGGTCAGGGAGGCCTGGCGTGCTGCAGTCCATGGGGTTGCAAAGAGTCAGACACGACTGAGTAACTGAACTGAACTGAACTCAGGGCTCCGCTCAGGAACCGCTCCACCCCCTGCAGCTGGAGGGCACTGCGCTGACGCGTGGCTGCGTCCTGGGAGCCACACAGGTTGAAAGAGATTTGCAGTAGTAAGGAGCTCGGAAGAGTTCACATGACTGTATCATGTGATATGTTCCTGCACTGTCTGCTACTCCCCGTTCCTGAGGCATCTTCTCCCGTGGACAGGGGGGTCTGGCCGCCCCGGCACTGGGGTTTCCTGGTGGCAGCACTTTGTGGGCTCTGATACCTGGGCTCCTCTCTTCCCTCCACAGCACTAGGAACTAGGGGCAGACTAGCGGGCACTATTCTCTCCTAATACGTTTTACTTGGTGGAGGGCTTTTATTTAAAGGGAGCTCGCCGTAAAACCTACAGGGTTTCCATCCAGGGCAAGAGTTTCTTCCTTTAGACTGTAAAGTCTTGTATCAGACCGCACCTGGTTTGTTTTGCGTGGGGCTGAGGTCTTGTTTCTTTCGACTTCCTCAGATTAGAGGGCCATTCTTTCCAATGTCTTTAAGTATTTGGAAAGAGGTAGTGTTCAGACAGACGTGCTGATAAGAGCGTAATAGATTTTATATACATGAGCCCAGGGCCTGAGTCCCTGTAGGTCTCAGTTTTCAGAGTATTTGAGAATAGAGACTTCAGCATAGAGCTTTCGAAAAATAGAGATATCTGTGCTTTCATATCTTGGTACAGTACCCTAGACAAAGTGTGCTGGGTAATAAACTATAAATGAGGGCTTTTCTGTTGCCTGAAATGAACAGCCTATTTTCAGTAGATTTCAAACGGTCTGTGTTATGGATGATTAAGCACTGTAAGAGAAATTCCAGGAACATTCCATTATTCCTTTGACTTTTTAATTACTAGACCAAAGATCGCTGTTGTTGTTCAGTCAATAAGTTTTGTCTGACTCTTTGCAACTTCATGGACTGCAGTGCGCCAGGGTTTCCTATGGTCCACTCTCTTCCAGATTTGCTCAAGTTCGTGTCCATTGAGTCAGTGATGCCATCCAACCATCTCATCCTCTGTCATCCCCTACTCCTCCCACCCTCAATCTTTCCCAGCATCAAAGTCTTTTTCAATGGGTCAGCTCTTCACATCAGGTGGCCAAAGTATTGGAGCTTCAGCTTTAGCTTCAGTCCCTCCAATGACCAAAGATTAGCCCCCTGTTTACTTCTAAGACTAGGCAGGTGGGCACAGCAGCTGGTGCTGCTAACATGGCGTGGGCGCTAGTGGAAAGGGCCAGCGAGAGGAAGGGCATGCTAAGGGATGCACCACGGGCCTGCCACAGATGCTGTTTAAACGTGGAGAGGAGAGAAAAAGCGGGAGCAGAGGAGACGTGCTCTGGAGAGAAGATGAGGGAGGGCCCCCCACCGTGAGTTAGGGGTGTCGAGACATCCACTGTGATCGTGCACAAAGTAACGTAGCTTTAGAAGAAGTGCAAATGCACATGAATTTCAACCAACTTTATTCAGAATTTTGGTTGCCTCCTAACCAATAGTTAACGTTCCAGAGTTGCAATTGTGGCACCTTTTTTGCTGGGCAAATTCTGAGTCCACCATTCTGCTGTCAGTCTGGGGCAAGGCGTGACCTCTTCCCGACCCTGCAGTTAGGAAGATCTCGTGTCAGATAGAAGTGGTCTTTGGAATTGGATCACATTCAGGTGGCAGTTGTGGGGGGTGGTTTCATTTTCCTGACACCAGGCAGATCCAGCATCTGATCATACATGCTTTCCTTCCTGAAAGAAGGAAACTTGCTTTCAGTCTAATAGTGTGCTTGCAACTGAACCAGACGGCAGTAGACAGGCAAGCACGGACCCCAATCAGCCAGGGTTGACAGCAGCCCATTAAAGCTGTGCAGATAAGCCTGGTCTCACTCAGAGACTTCAGCTCCCTGAAGTCAGAGAAGGATTGCATGCTCAGGGCTGCCTGGCGGGGGCCGGACCTGGGACAGAAACTCTCTGTCACATATCATCCCCACCGTGGTCTCAGAACTGGACAGACTAAACTCCTGCAAGAAGGAATACAGCTATCTGAAATGTCCCTGAGTTTTGAAAGTTCACATTTGGATCATTTCCAGAAAATAACTTAATTTCTGTCAGAGTTGTCAGAATTTTTAAGATGGTCTAAACAGCCAAATGCCCTTGATCAAGGTTTTTCTCATCTCTACCCAAGTGAAGTGAAAGTCACTCAGTCGTGTCTGACTCTTTGCAACCCCATAGACTATATAGTCCATGAAATTCTCCAAGCCAGAATATTGGATTGGATTGCCTTTCCCTTCTCCAGGGGATCTTCCTGACCCAGGGGTCGAACCCAGGTCTCCTGCATTGCAGGCAGATTCTTTACCAGCTGAGCCACAAGGAAAGCCCTCTCTCTACCATGGAGGGATTCTCTATTCTCTGTTCATCAGTGTCCTCTTCATTTTAAAGCAGCTGCCTTTGCTGTGGTCATGCATATTCTGGGGGAGGAGAGGGTCTCGTACATGAACTACAGTCTTTCCAGATTCAGAAAATATGCCATTGTTTGGTCTGTACACCAGCTGTGACCTGAAGAGCCTGTCTGAAGCTCTTTTTAATATGTCACTTTTACCTAAAAGATAACGTAGCTCTTATCCCTTCCCTGGAATATCCGTCATCTTATATTACCTCCTCTTGGCCTCTAAACTGTCTGCACAGAAGCCTCAGTGTTCTCTGGGGTACGAGTGACAGCCCTTGGACTGAACATCTCTGATATGTCAATGGTCAGTGAAGAACGTGTGGCCATATTTGGAATGTCACTGGAATAATCAAACTTTGAGGTCAGCAAGTCCTTTTTCCCTTTTCATAGGATTCACATGATTGTCAAGGGTCGTGCAGTTAGCCACTACGATGTAAGTAGGGTGAGGATTGGAGCACTTACCTCAAAATCCAGTTAGAGCTGGGGATTCAGGAAAATCTCCCCAGCTGTTGTTGTTCAGTTGTGTCTGACTCTTTGCGACCCTGTGGACTGCAGCACGCCAGGCTTCCCTGTCCTTCACCTCTCCTGGAGCTTGCTCAAACTCATGTCCACTGAGTTGGTGATGCCATCTGACCATCTTGTCCTCTGTTGTCCCTTTCTCTAGTAATATATAGCCAGCGATCAAGATAAAATCCAGAGTGAATGTCTGTGTTCCCCATGTTGGAGATCCATGTGTTAGGAGGTGGGGCCTTTGGGAGGTGATTAGGTCATGAGGGTGGAGCCCTGGTGAGCGGGATTAGTACTCTAGTAAAAGGGACCTCTAAGAGACCCCTCATCCCTTCAGCATGTGAGCACAACCTTGTGAGTTCACCTCTACCACCAGGCAGGAAGCGCTCACCGGAACCTGTCTGTCCCGGGGCCCTGTCTCAGACCTGTATCCTCCAGAGCAGTGAGGAGTAATCATCTTGTGTGTATAAACCCGCCAGACTGTGGCACTTTGTTCTAGCAGCCACAATAAGCTAAGACGTTGAAAAGTGACAGTGAAAGTGTTAGTCACAACCAACTCTTTGCAATCCTGAGGACTGTAGCCCATCAGTCTCCTCTGTCTGTGGGATTCTCCAGGCAGGAATACTGGAGTGGGTCGCCATTCCCATCTCCAGCAGATCTTCCCAGCCCAGGGACTGAACTCAGGTCTCCTGCATTGCAGGCGGATCCTTTACTGCCTGAGCTACCGGGGAAGCCCCAAGACGATGACGGCACATGCAGTGACTTCCCAAGCAGTGCAACAGCAGGGTGAAAGCCCAGTTAGGAGACAGCAGATTGCTCACAAACTAAGAAGTATCATGGACACAATCATTTCACTCTCGGGTCAGAAGTGATCGATTTGGCTTACAGAGAGCCAACCAAGGAGGTTTTGTCTATAATGTTACCTTTAGATATTTTATTTTGTCAATAATCTAGATATTATATTGCTGTTATTTTGAAGAAAACCTATCTTTAGTGTAGATATCCACCTTTGAATTGTTATTTACCCATCCTCCTCAATGCCAGATTTCCTGAGCCAGTTTGCACTGAGAAGACAGAATAAAGACATAACAATCTCATGTTCAATAGTGTTTAATAAAGAATGTGATTTTGTGTCATTTAAGGTGAAAGCTGTTCTCTAGTTCAAAGTTAAAGATTATTCTCTGTTTCAAAGTTAAAATTTAATTCTGCAGTTGTGAGCTAGTGTACTGTTCATATTCCAAGAGGTTTTATTTCTTTCTAATTCTGTATCTGGATTTAACTAAGAAAAGTCCTTTCTGTTTAACTTAAATATCATTAATGAGTGAGAACAAAATTTTGCAGTACACTATGAAATACCATTTTCTATAAATGGGACTAGAGTGTGAAAATGTGTAATTTGCTCCTTTGACATTATTTTCTAACAATCAGCATATATAGTTTGCAAGTTATTGAAGAAAACAGTATCTTGTCCTCCAAGTAGCGTGAAAACCTGTTATTTTAAGATACTTGTAGTGCAGTTAATTTCCAAGAACTTAAAAACATTGGCTTTACCTCTCCTTCTCACAGAGTTAAATAAAGGAATTCTTTATTTAGAAAAGAAAGCAAGGGAAGGGGAGATGCTTTTTATATCAACTGCACATGGGGGGAAAAATGGTATTCTTGTTAACTTTAGAGTTTTTCAAAATAATAATGATGGAAATACACCAACATTTAATTGCCCCTTAATATGTGCCAGAACTCTGCTCACCATGTTACTTTGATTACATCATTTAATTTCTATGACCCTGGAAGGTAGCTATGGATATTATCATCTGCTTTCTGCAGATGGGGAAGTAGACTTCCCGGGAGCACTTTGCTGCTGAAGCCCCACAGCTGGGCACAGGAGTGAGAGTCAGACCCTAGGCTTCCACTTCTCCTCTTAAAGATGCCTTAACTGGGAGAGAAGCTACCTGTTCCATCAGACTTTGAAAGCAAAATTAACATATTTTCCGTATGAAATTTGGCGAGGAAATAGTAACCCACTCCAGTATTCTTGCCTGGGAAATCCCATGGACAGAGGAGCCTGGCTGGCTATAGTCGATGGGGTCGCAAAGAGTCAACACAACTTAGCAAATAAACCACCGCCGCCACCACCATATTAAATTATTTACTAAGTTATTTGATTTTCTTGTTCGTATCATACAAAGATGGGTCTTTCTTAACCTTCCCTTTCACCACTCTGATTGAGCCAGTTTGATTTTAACATGCCGACCCTCAAAGAAGGGAAAGTTAATTGGAAAGTCAATCTATAAGCTTATATAGCTATAAGCTATAAGCACCAAGCTATAAGTTTGTTGACAAAGTGCCTTTTATTATCTGTGTCTGATTTTTTAAAAAAATATGCCTTGCTTGGTTTCACGTATTTAAGTGATGATTGACTCACTTCTCATCTGGGAGAAATACTGTTTCATTTTTGTCACAGTGTATGTGCAGGGGGCTTCCCTGGTGGCTCAGCGGTGAAGCAATCACCCGCAATGCCAGAGACTCAGGACGGACTCGTTCTCATTTGGAGAGAAATATTGCTTCATTTTACTCCCTGTAAAGGGATATAAATTATAGAAAACATTTTCTCCCACTCAAAATAAAATTTCAGAAGAGTAACTTGCTGCTCCGAAATTAAGTACTTATATAATAGTTCTGATACTAAATCCCTAGGCTTCTTGTAAAGTAAAATGAGAGGCCAAAGCTAGTCTTCTGCAGAGACACAGAGGCATTAGAGTTATAGATACACTTGGCTTAATATACTGTGTTAAATTTTAATTGCACCTAACTTGAATTTATAAGGGAAATGATACCTACCTGAACTAAGGGCATTAAAAGGAATCAACCAATTTATCATTCACGTAACTAAATAATTTATTTGCAGTTTTAAAAATTTCATTTTCATTTTCCAAGTTACTTACCTTTTAGTCTTTTGTTTTCTTTTTCAACTTGATTTCAATTCTCTGTCATACGTTTGTCGCTGTTGTTTCAGGATAAAAGAGCAAATGTTATTCCCTGGTGGCTCAGCTGGTAAAGAATCTGCCTGCCATGCAGGAGACCTGGGTTCAGTCCCTAAGTTGGGAAGCTCCCCTGGAAGAGGGCATGGCAACCCACGCTAGTATTCTTGCCTAGGGAATCCCATGGACAGAGGAGCCTGGCGAGCTGCAGTCCATGGGGTCTCAAGAGTGCAACACAGCTGAGTGACTGACACTTTGCCAGGTGCTTTGTTTTTCTAGAGCAATGGGAATTATCCCCCAAGTATGATTTTTATTCCCTCAAAATACTTCTAAGCATAACAGTGGGATAAACATCAATTATTACCCACAAAGAAACAAAAACTTTTATGGAATTTCAAAGTTTGATAGTTTTACAATTTTTTAAAAAGATCAAAATCTTTTACATTAATCTTACACACTAAAATCTTTTATATTAATCTACACATTAAATACACACGGTGAATATGTACACAGAGACTGGTGTTTATGTAGTTTGAATAACCATGTCAAATTCTAACCAGGTTAGTAGACCACCACCAGATGGAGTTTTCATTTGCAAATGAGGTGAAATCGATAGGTGCTATTAATAGGCTAAATTTGACTAGTTTAATTATGTGTTGATAAAAGCAATGACTGTATTTTCAGAGGATGAGATGGTTGGATAGCATCACTGACTCAATAGGAATGAACCTGAGCAAACTCTGGGGAAAAGTGGAGGACAAAGGAGGCTGGCAAACTGCAGAGTCGCATGAGGTTGCAGAGTTGGACACGACTTAGGGGCTGAACCACAACAGAATGCTTTCCAAAGAGAAAAATTGCAGAATTATTTTGCCATTTGATTCCTAAAGTTGTGTGATATACCAGGAATTACATAATACCCTCAACAGTATTTGCATATTGAAGTAGATTCTTTTTTTCTCTGAAGATGCAGACATCTTACAGGCACATACTGAAAAGAATCTTTATAATTTAATTAGGTCACAGAATGTTCAAATATACCCAACTACGAAGCTGTGGTATTCAAACTCTTGGGAGATGCACAGAGCCTGGACGTCCCATGGACAGTCCTGATGTTATCTCTTGCCTCTCCTGCAGCTCAGAGTTCCTGGGCATTATTATTTCATAACACTCACAAATTTACTAACCTTTTAGCGCCGCCCCCCCACCCAATCTTGCTAAAGTAGTTTATGGATGTGATTGTTAAGTTACAGTTTTATTTTTAATTACTGTATAATTCCAATTCTGTGTAATTCTTGTGACAGAGTTCCATTTTTTAAATGCCTAATTATTCAGATAGACTTTGAATTCAGATTAGCTGTTTGAATAGTTATACAATTTTTTTCACATTTTCTAATAGATTTTATTTTTAAATTAATTAATTTATTATAATTGGAGGCTAATTACACAGTATTGTAGTGGGTTTTGCCATACATTGACATGAATCAGCCATGGGTGTACACGTGTCCCCCATCCTGAGACCTCCACCCACCTCCCTCCCCATCCCATCCCTCAGGGTCGTCCCAGTGCACCAGCCCTGAGCGCCCTATCTCATGCATCGAACCTGGACTGGCGATCTGTTTCGCATATGACAATATACATGTTTCAGTGCTATTCTCTCAAATCATCCCACCCTTGCCTTCTCCCACAGAGTCCAAAAGTCTGTTCTTTATCTCTGTGTCTCTTTTGCTGTCTCGCATACAGGGTCATCGTTACCATCTTTCTAAATTCCATACATAGGTGTTAGTACACTGTATCGGTGTTTTTCTTTCTGGCTTACTTCACTCTGTATAATAGGCTCCAGTTTCATCCACCTCATTAGAACTGATTCAAATGTATTCTTTTTAATGGCTGAGTAATATTCCATTGTGTATATGTACCACACCTTTCTTATCCATTCATCTGCTGATGGACATCTAGGTTGCTTCCATGTCCTGGCTATTATAAACAGCGCTGTGATGAACACTGGGGCACACGTGTCTGTTTCAATTCTGGTTTCCTCAGTGTGTATGCCCAGCAGTGGGATTACTGGGTCATAAGGCAGTTCTATTTCCAGTTTTTTTAAGGAATCTCCACACTGTTCTCCATAGTGGCTGTACTAGTTTGCATTCCCATCAACAGTGTAAGAGGGTTCCCTTTTCTCTGCACCTTCTCCAGCATTTATTGTTTGTAGACTTTTTGATAGCAGCCATTCTGACTGGTGTGAGATGGTACCTCATTGTGGTCTTGATTTGCATTTCTCTGCTAATGAGTGATGTTGAGGATCTTTTCATGTGTTTGTTAGCCATCCATATGTCTTCTTTGGAGAAATGTCTGTTTAGTTCTTTGGCCCATTTTTTGATAGGGTCATTTATTTCTCTGGTATTGAGCTGCATGAGCTGCTTGTATATTTTTGAGATTAATTCTTTGTCAGTTGCTTCATTTGCTATTATTTTCTCCCAACCTGAAGGCTGTCTTTTCACCTTGCTTATAGTTTCCTTCGTTGTGCAAAAGCTTTTAAGTTTAATTGGGTCCCATTTGTTTATTTTTGGTTTATTTTCGTTACTCTGGGAGGTGGGTCACAGAGGATCCTGCTATGATTTATGTCAGATTGTGTTGTGCTTATGTTTTATAGTTTTATAGTTTCTGGTCTTACATTTAGATCTTTAATCGATTTTGAGTTTATTTTTGTGTATGGTGTTAGAAAGTGTTCTAGTTCCATTCTTTTACAAGTGGTTGACCAGTTTTCCCAGTACCACTTGTTAAACAGATTGTCTTTTCTCCATTGTATATCTTGCCTCCTTTGCCAAGGATAAGTTGTCCATAGATACGTGGATTTATCTCTGGACTTTCTATTTTGTTCCATTGATCTGTATTTCTGACAGTTATTCAATTTATTTTTGCATCACGCACAGTGACTGGACAGATAGAAAATGTTTTATTTTGGGCAGTGGGCGGGGGGGCTGGCAGGAGAGGGTCAGAAGCTCTGCTCACACCCAGAGGCATCACATTGTTATTTTATTTTTTTCTTCCACCTCCCTACCCCCCCCCCACAATAACTATTTGTGACAGTCCTACTGTGTTCTGGGCACTGTTCTGAATGCTGAGTATATACTTGGAAAAAAGATATGGTTTCTGCCCTTTTTGTTCTTGTGTTTCTATAGGCGAAACAGGCAATGAATAAGTAAATGAATATATGTTGTTGTTGTTATTGCTGTAGTCGCTCAGTGGTGTCCAGCTCTTTGCGACCCCACCAGGCTACCAGCTTCATTATTGTTGCCTGGGGGATCTCATGGCGAGAGGAGCTTGGCGGGATACAATCCATGGGGCTGCAAAGTGTCGGACATGACTGAAGCGACTTAGCAGGCCCGCACACATGTCTCTTTGCTATAGAAATCTGCACCCAAATTGTGTTTCAGTGGTTAAAGCTAGCAGTTCAAACTCTTAATTACTCCATCTTCATATAAGATTTTTCCTTATGACAATTTGTTTATATAACTTTACATTTTCTTGTTTTTGTAATTAATCACATACAAAAATAATGAGAGTGTTTTCAAAAAATAAAGGAAACAGCATTCAAATATTCAAAGATCCAGTAAAGGTTAGAATATTTGGAATTTTTCAGGCTATACTGATTAAAACTGAAGAACCGGGAACATTAAACATACTAATGCTTTTTTTAAATTGTTATTTTAGTAGACATATTCAGTTACTGACTCAGAAATACCACAAGTAATGACAACAAATTGTAACTGAATAATAACCGTGAAAGAATCTGTTACTTTCTAGTATCATAGAAGGAAAAAAGGCCATATCTGTCATTAAAAACATTCTTGACATGTGCATAACTTTATTTTCTTGAAGCATAAAAGGAATTTATAGTAAATTCCCAAGTGAGTGTGGGACTTTGTACTCGAGCACGTATTCACTCACATCTATCTTGGCATTTTTGACATCTCCAGGTGTTCCGGATTTAACAGAGAGATTGCACCCCAGCCTTGAGTCTAAACCCCAGATGACCCACCCAGTTGCTCATTTCTCTCTAAATAGAAGCTAATTCTCTGATAGGTTGTCTGAAGGCATGCCATTTGTCTGAAGCTTAATTAGTTCTGAGCAGGTGCTGTTGAATGAAGTGCTCAGGCTGGGATGAGGTTAATCAGATGAGGTTTCATGAATGCGGGCTGGTGAAGAGGCAGACAGAAATTCTCCAGGTGGGTTACAGCAAGTCTGGAGTGAAACTGATTCACAGACGGCCAGGCTGCTCTGGTGGTGGCCCTCTTCCTAGAAAGGGCAGGCGTTCTGACAGCCCCTTGTGGGCAGGCAACAACCCTCCCTTCTGATCAGAGACCCTTTGGTTTTCCCCAGAGGGACTGCAGACCTGAAATCTTAGCATCCTTGAACTCTGAAATGCACTTGGAGTAGGCAACGTCGTATCAGTAAATGATCATTTAAGCTTTGTGGAAACAGTTCTGAGAAACTCTACTGGAGAGTTACTATAGCAATAACAGAATCAAGCCTGGCTTGGGACTAGGACATGTAAAGTCATTGTGACTTGTTTTCATTGTTTCCTTGGTGATAAGGGAAGCTATAACTAATTAACACCCCACTACTCTGGTTATTTCTGGGTTATCACTGAGCAGAACATAAAGTGATTTTTTTTTGAGCTACATAAGAAATGGAATATTTCAATTCTATTTAAAATGATGTCTAACTCGCAAGGTGGTCTATGAAGATAAAATAATTTCCTCTTGGAAGAGGTCCTGTAAGTTATCTAGGGAATGCAATTATTTTTTTTCATGATACAATAAGGAGTTGTGGTAGCAATGACTTATCAACCTACAGTGGTGATCATTACTTTGGTCAGAATGCTGCTAAGAATGAAAGGATTTACTGTGTGTTTTTTCTAAATTAATGTGATCTTGGTTGTATTTTTCATTTAAAATATCAAGTCCTGATTTTCCTGTGTTTCAAGATAATCAATACACCATTTGTTTTTCTGTCCAAATAGCTGCATTATTTAAAAAAAAAAAAAGAGTAAATGCCTGTATATTTTATTCTTGAGCAATAATATTAAAAATTTTGGGGAAAAATCTGTTGTATTACCTAAAATTTCTTGCAAGATTAGCTATATGTTTTCTATTTCTTTCTCACCTATAGTTTCAACAAGAGTGCTGACAATAATTCAGGTGAATTTTCAGATTTTCAGATACTCAGCTACATGTTTTATCACTTGGAACCAGAATTTATAGTAATTTCTCATAGTATTTTGGCTAGAAAAAGTAAAACAATTCTCAGAGGAAATGTATTCTGTTTATAAATGACTGTTTCCTTCAGAATATTCAAAAGCACTATCTGTATGTGTTTCCAGCCTGAACATCTCACTCACCATCAAAACTGGCCACATTACAAATATATGTATTATGTATCTCCAAATTATTAGCTGCTGAAGAGCAGTAACACGGTAACGGCTATACACTGCTTGTATAGATCTCAAATGTACAGACACAATTTGTCTGCCTTATTCAAATATGTAAGCACTGCTTGATTTACTCAGGAGAAAAATCATTTTCATTTTCCTTGTAGCGTTTTACAGAATGTGTACAACAAAGACTGTTCTAACGTGAGCCTTTCAGGCAGCTCTTATGCGCAGCAGTTCAGGATTTACTGTGTGTTTCTTCCAATGAGTGAGCTCTTCCCATCACGTGGCCAAAGTACTGGAGCTTCAGCCTCAGCATCAGTCCTTCTGATGAATATTCAGGGTTGTTTTCCTTTAGGATTGACAGGTTTGCTCTCCTTGTAGTCCAAGGGACTCTCAAGAGTCTCCTCCAAGGTTGTTACAGAGCCCTAGTTTGAGTTCCTGAGTCATAGAGCGAATCTCCATTGGCTATGCCTTTTACAAGCAACAAGTGCTGGAGATGCATTTTAAGTAAAGAAATGATAGCTGATAAAAGCTGGAACAGGAAGGAGAACAAGAAGAAAGAAGAAAAGGTTGTTTTAGGAAAGGAATGTTAACACTTAAATTGTCATGTAAGTTTGAGACAAAGTAGAGTAAGGGCTGATGCTGGGAAAGATTGAAGGCAGGAGGAGAAGGGGACGACAGAGGATGAGATGGTTGGATGGCATCACCGACTCCGTGGACATGAGTTTGAAGAAATTCCGGGAGTTGGTGATGGACAGGGAGGCCTGGTGTGCTGCAGTCCATGGGGTCACAAAGAGTCGGACATGACTGAGTGACTGAACCGAACTGACCTGAGAGTAAGGGCAGGGCCCAGGGCCCTGAGTCAGGGAAATAAATGACCTTGGCATTCTCCCCTTCTCTTTCTGTCTCCTCCTTTCCTGTCTCTGTGAACCTCTGAAATCCCTTTGATTTCTGTGACCCACTGAGGAGACCCCGCAGTGCGTACCTTCAGATTCTCCACCGTCCGCTTTGGGATGCAGGGGTCAGGCTTCCCACGCCAGACCCAGAGCTGTCTCCTGTGCTCTTAGAATCTGCGACTCTCCTCCCACACTGGCTCCAGGGCTCGTCTAAGCCTTTCTGGGAGGTGGACTCTGCAGGAGGGCAAGTTGCCTTCTGGGATTTCTCTCTCCCTCTACTAAACGGGCTTCCCTGGGAGCTCAGACGGTAAAGAATCCGCCCGCAATGCGGGAGACCTGGGTTCAGTCCCTGGGTTGGGAAGATCCCCTGGATAAGGGAACGGCTACCCACTCCAGTGTTCTTGCCTGGAGAATTCCATGGACAAAGGAGCTTGGCCGATCGGGAGCCAAAGTGACCTCCTTGACTTGGGGAGGGGAGGGTGGGGACAGAGAGACAAGCTGATATTTGGCTGGGAGAGTACAGAAGGTTTTACAACCATCCTGTGCTGAACAGGAGGGGGTTGACAGGGAAACACAGTGATTCCTGGGCATTTGGAGGGCCTGGCTGAGGTCAGAGACCATGAATTCCCAGAGCAACCAACCTTCCTCACAGCGCAGTTCTCTCCGCTTTTGTTTAGACTGTATGTGAGGAAGGAGGTAAATTTTCATCTCCTTTCCACAGTGGCAGGTGGGGCTTACAGTGCTGTCATTGGTCAACAACTCAACTTTTTCAGGGTTTTGAAACATTTGATATATTTGTAGCCCGTTTTATTGCAGACAGAAGGTAAGGTATTTTTGAAATATTAGGCACAATTTGCGGTCTCTGTTACATGACAGAGTTTGGCAGCTCCCTGAGAAAGAAGGTGGCTGACTGGTTGCATTTGCACGGTCTTCTGGTCAGGACCAGGAGCATACTTTTAATAGAAGATGTTGAATTTATTCAACACACATTTATTAAGAGCCTACTGTGCACCAACTACTTTACTAGGCCTAGGGCATAGGGAGAATCAAGATGGGGGAAGGTGCTGCTTTGTGGATGCTTGTATGAATTCATGCTAGTTGTCTAAATAAATAGAAAATGCTAAGAGAAAGTGGAAGTTCCTGTGTGTGTTTGTGGAAGGGTCTCATGAGTGTTGAATATTTATCAAGAGAGAGGATCATTGGGGTCATTTTGGAGCCTAGCCACCACACCTGTTTCCCACTTCCCCAAGTTCACTCCCTACTCCAGTTTGGTATATCTTTTCTGAACCTTCTGTAAGAAGAATGTTCTAGAACATTCTTCATTTTTTCAAACTTGGAACTACTTTGTCATTTTGTTCTTTCTGTTCTTTATAGAGTTCTTACATTATTTTAAAAAATCATTAAAATATTAAATTTTTAAAAATTCAAAACTGACACTTAAATCACTTTGTGTGTATTTCTGTTCTATATTTTTTTCTCAATTGATGATGAAACTATGCAATATGAAGCCGTTAATCACTGAAATTGGACAAAGCACAGAGATGGGATGTTTCCTGTTTATCTTCATGATAGATACTTTCTGGAGTGCTTTTTCTTCTTTAATATACATTTTCATAAATAGGTGAGAACATAAGAAATAGTCAAAGAATTTCCATTTCTTTGTTGGCTTAGTTGAATAGAGAATGTCAAGAGCAGCTTTCACATGTTAAATAGAACCTGATTAGGTAGGAAGAATGTTCTTTGAAACTATATACTTGAAAGCTAAATACGCATACCCACGCCTAGATACATGGCATCATAGCCCATTCTCTTCATATAGTTTACTCACCTGTATGCCTTGAATCATAATTGTTAAGATTCTAAATGTGCTACATTTATCAAATCAAAATTAATGCAGTTGAGTATATGCGCATATTAACACTTTTCCCCTGTAAAACTAGAGAAGATCTAATTGAGCCATTTATGTCTTTAGAAAGAATGTGAAGGGAAATTTTTAAAAACCAGTAGGTGTGTACTGTTGGGTCCAGCTCTTTTTGACCCTACAGACTGTAGCCTGCCAGACTCCTCTGTCCATGGGATTCCCCAGGCAAGAATTCTGGAGTGAGTAGCCATTTCCTTCTCCAGAAGATCTTCCTAATCCACAGATCAAACCCTCATTTCCTGCTGCTGCTGCTGCTGCTAAGTCGCTTAAGTCGTGTCCAACTCTGTGCAACCCCATAGACGGCAGCCCACCAGGCTCCCCGTCCCTGCGATTCTCCAGGCAAGAACACTGGAGTGGGTTGCCATTTCCTTCTCCAATGCAGGAAAGTGAAAAGTGAAAGTGAAGTCGCTCAGTCATGTCTGACTCCCAGCGACCCCATGGACTGCAGCCCACCAGGCCCCTCCGTCCATGGGTCTTTCCAGGCAAGAGCACTGGAATCTCCTGCATTGGCAGGTGGATTCTTCCCACTGAGCCAACCTGGGAAGCCCTATAAAGGTGGATGGTACCACTTTAAGTTACAAAAGTATTCCTCTGTGCCAAGCCTGAATGAAAAATAATCAGATGATGCTTCTCATCTCATAAACACGTGTCATCAAATTACCTAAGAAAATAAATTAGCAAAAACTTCAGACCGTGAATTCTCTTTCTTGATTTGCTCTTGACCTGAGACTGGGGCAGCCTCAGCTTCTGTCTTGCCTTGATGATTGAGGTAATCCTTAGCATCTGACTCAGCATTTCTTCGAGCAATTCTGTGATGATTACAAGTGAAAGCTACTTAATGATATTAAAGTTGTCATTTTTAAGTACAGTTTAGCCTGTGATACCAAACCTGAAACAATAGGAAATAAGTTGTATTCCAGAATTGGCGAGGCAATCTACTTGTTAATCTTCTATTGAATTGAAAACTAGCCCAGTAAAGATGCTCTGGGCTTCCCAGGTGGTGCTAGTGGTAAAGAATCCACCTGCCAGTGCAAGAGACGTAAGGGATTTGGGTTCACTCCTTGAGTCGGGAAGATTCCCTGGAGGAGCGTATGGCAACCCACTCCAGTGTTCTTGCGTGGAGAACCCCATGGACAGAGGAGACATGCAGGCTGTAGTCCATGGGATCACAAAGAGTCGGACACGATTGAAGCCACTTAGCATGCGTGCAAAGATGCTCTGATGTAGTCACGTGCTGGATCAAGAGTAGAAAAAAATTTCTCCGAAAACAATTCCATGTTCTTGATAGTGCTCTGTTCCATACAGAAGGTATGAACAGAATGAAGTCTCGATTCAAGCAGAAGCATGTAGGGGAATTAGCTTGCATTTATGGAATGATAACTGCTCTAGATTGACTAAAGCAGAGAAGAATTTGCACAGGAAACAGGAAGAAACAGGACATCAACGACCTCTATAATATACATTCTTTATAATTATAAGTAGTGTGGAAAACAAAGGAACATTGGAAAGGACAGAAACATCCCAAGTGCATTTTTCCTTAAAATGCTTCATTTTTAAGGAATATTAAGTCTGATGTTAAAAATATTGATCATTATGTACAGAGGATTTTTCATAAATGTTTTTAAGTGCATGACATTCCCTATAAATAAGGGAGATTGCTTTGATAGATAATCCTAACCTTCTACCATGCTCAGCCAGATTTCCTTCACTTTTATCATCTGAAACTGTGAAATTTATTTTGAGATTTTGAACCTGAGAATCATCTTAAATCTCAGGTTCAAAAGAAAGAAAGAAAAAAAAACGACATGTTGCCCTCTTGTGGCATTTTGAAAGACCAGATTGATGCTTAGAGAGATCAGATCTGAGGACAGATGAGGTAGCCCTGGAATCCAGAGAGCCCCTTTTTCTTTGGTCTGGTTTAGGAATGCGGCTGGACCAGTGTTAGGATCCTGGTGAGGCCCCACCTCCCCACTGCTACAGCTGTGTGTTTGCATGCTAAGTCGCTTCAGTTGTGTCCGACTCTTTGCAACCTCATGGACTGTATGTAGCCCGCCAGGCTCCTCTGTCCATGGGATTCTGCAGGCAAGAATACTGGAGTGGATTGCTATGCCCTCCTCCAGGGGATCTTCCCGACTCAGGGATCGAACTGACATCCCTTGAGTCTCCTGCATTGGCAAGGCAGGTTCTTCACTGCTAGCACGACGAGGGTCGTGCAGGGTAACGCAGTGTGAGCCGAGGAGATCAGATCAGGGTCTCAGCGCTCTCTGTTGTGTTGAGCGCATCACTAACAGTCTCTCAAGTTGAAACCATTGAAAATAGGGATTTTCCTTCATTTACTCACATCCATCCCATTGGGCATCTTCAGTCCATCCCCGGATCTTCGCTTCTCAGCACATCCTCATCAGCCGTTGCTCAGAGTGAAATCGAGGACCCTGCACCAGCTGTCAGGAGAGGTGGGTGCTGGCCTCAGGGCTGCATTTCACTTACGATCTGTACAAAGGTACTTTCCTCTTCAGCCTCATTCCTCTTTAATGAAGACTGAAGGAAGAGAGAATGGGAGCCTGCGGTTACTGAAATCCCAGCTAGAACCTTGCTGTCTGATCGGTGCTGTTCCTGCCTCATGGGAAGGCATTTATTGATTATGTAACTCAGACAGCTACAGGAGCTCACCCCTAAAGGAGTCAGAGTGTACGTATTATCCTCAGTTTTCAGATAAAGGCATTGAAGTCCTGAGAGGTTAGATAACTTCGTTGGTGCTTCCCTGGTGGCTCAGACAGTAAAGAATCTGCTTGCAATACAGGAGACACTGCTTCAGCCCCTGAAAGTTGGGAAGATCCCTTGGAGATGGGAATGGCTACCCACTCCAGTACTCGTCTTGAGAATCCCGTGGAAGGAGGAGACTCGTGGGGTACAGTCCATGGGGTCGTGAAGAATCCAACACATCTGAGCTGCTAACAGACAAGTTCACAGAGGCTAGCAGAGAAGGAGTTAGGATCCAATCCAGATGTTTCTGATATTACAGTAGCACCTTTACGGATAGTGAACGAGTGATTAATGGATTAGTGGCTGTGTATTCTTGAGAAATCCTGCACTGAACAAAACTGATCGGGTTTTCTTCCGAGTTCCCGAGGCCTTTGAGATCTAAGCATCCACAGCCGTGCCTGCGGCTCCTTCCAGACGCCTCCGCTCTGTAGATCTCTGGGATCTGCCCACTGATTGTTTTCCCTTACTCATCTAATCAAAGATCTTCCCCGGTCATTCAGTCCATCATTTGTGTTTCTTTCCATGGTTGTCTTTAATGATATCTGCTGCTGCTGCTGCTATGTCACTTCAGTTGTGTCTGACTCTGTGCGACCCCATAGACGGCAGCCCACCAGGCTCCCCCTGGGATTCTCCAGGCAAGAACACTGGAGTGGGTTGCCATTTCCTTCTCCAATGCAGGAAAGTGAAAAGTGAGAGTGAAGTCGCTCAGTCGTGTCCGACTCTTCGCAGCCCCATGGACTGCAGCCTACCAGGCTCCTCCGTCCATGGGATTCTCCAGGCAAGAGCACTGGAGTGGGGTGCCGTTGTAATGATGTCTGCCATATGATTATTTTAGTGATGTAATTTCATTGGGCTGCTCTGGGAAAGAATCTGCCTGCCATGCAGGAGACCCCAGTTTGATTCCTGGGTCAGGAAGATCCCCTGGAATAGGGCTTGGCGACTCGCTCCAGTATTTTTGCTTGGAGTATCTTCATGGACAGAGGAACCTGGCAGGCTACAGTCCACGGGGTCACACAGAGTCAGACATGACTGAGCGATCAAGCGCAGCACACAGTTTCATTAAATATTTCTTCTCTGCTAAATTTCAAATGCCTAGAGGGCAGAAATTAGCTCAGCGATAACTATGGAGCCTTTCAAACAAACACTCTGCAAATAATTGTGAAATATGAGAGTAAGATGATGTGGTTATGCCAATCGCATTTATATTTAAGTTTGCCTGGGATGTTCATGGCTGGGATGTCATGTGTCCCTAACGAGTTGTTTCAGCAGAGGCCTGGCATAGGCTGTCCAGAAGGGTTTCTAAAATAGAACCTGCAGGCATCCTGACACTGTCAGAGAAGGATTTGATCGAAAGGAGATTTCAAGGTCCTTTAAATCACATTCACATTGTTAAAACCTCTGCATTAGAGGGGATTATATGAGTCTGCAAGATGAAAGAAATCTAGACCTTAGTCCATCTGTAACGATTTATCATCCCGGCATCTCGCCTTCTCAGGCTGCGTACATAGCTGAGACTTCCCCAAGCTCTGCAGAGCCTCGGAGCAGGAGTTCAGCCAGCAGCATCTTATTCAGCCCAAAGAGCAAATGCAGTCACTGACTTTGGGGGCTGGAGGGACTCTTAGAGGCCATCTTGACAGGTAATTTTCAAACTGTGTAGCGTCCTGGGAAAGGGGAAGGGTTGGGAACATTTGATTACATTTTTATTCCACAAGATATGTTTACATATTTCTAAAACGCAATAAAATTTTAACACATCAGATGTCTCCTTTTTGACTATTGCTGCCAGCTCTTATTTTCGGCTCTTTCTACATGATTAAAGATTATCCTAGATTGAGGTTGAATACTATTTTTTTAAATCGTAATTTCTCAGGGTCTGTACAATCACAAGAAAATAAAGTGGATATTAAGACCAATTATAAAATCTATAAAGTTATATAAAATTGCAGCTCTCAGTCATAGCTACTAATTTCAAAATATCATTTTTGTTCTGACTGATGGATCTGATCATAGTAAAAGGATGAAGGACAAGTTTATGAAATGTGCTTATTCTAACTCTGCGAGTTGGCGATGGACAGGGAGGCCTGGCGTGCTGTGGTCCATGGGGTCGCAAAGAGTCGGACACGACTGAACGACTGAACTGAACTCATGAAGCACGACCTTTGCCGTTTTGTATCTTGGAATTTTCCTTGTTTCAGCGCTTTCTAATATATTTGCAGCAGCGGAAACTGAGGGCCAGAGAATAGCTAACGTTCTCTGGGTCCCTTAATTCTACATGTGACCGTTTGCTTCCCAGTGTCCTCTGCCATGCCTCCTTTCAAAGCCAACCCTACACAGGGGACCAGGAGGAAGTCTGCCTTTAATGGATGAGAAATTTAAAATGATAGAGCTTTCACTTTCTCCCTTCCCATGAAGTTCCTTTTAGGTCGACCCAGAGAACAGCCTAAGTCTGACTGATGTCTAGGCTAACCTGAGTTCACTGCTATCACCAGGGCGTAGATTTTGGCTCTCCAATGGCCCACTATCTACGGGTTTGGTCTCTATACATCTTTGAGACTTCCCATTTTGAGAACACAGGATAAAAAGCAGGCCTTTGTGAGAGTGTGTTGGAATTCTCCTTAGGAACTCAGCAAACTCAAGTGTCTTCCAGAGTCGGAAGAAGTCTGTTCTGGGAGGAGGCTGTGTACCTCTCGGCCAGAGCAGACTCATCTATCTCCCTGAGCGTGGAGAACACGTGGCAGGGGATAGTGTTTGCCCCCTGAGGAGGTCTGCTGGAGAGCTGACCTCCCGCCCAATTACAACGTGTAAGGAAGAATTGGGCGGTTTTATTCTTTGTCAAGTTCACAGACTTGTACTCTCTGTCCTCAGGCTAATAGACATTTAACTTTTGGGAAATAGATTTGTATGTTTCAGAAGGATGGACTTCTATTTACAAGTTTTCTCTGATCACGTTTGCTCCTGCAGGGAAGTTGATGTTGAGTTGATGTTGAGTCTTGAGTTGATTTGCTCAAGACCATCTTTGGAAAGACAGTGAAGTCAAGAGGGTGGAGAAAACATGTCTTTTGTTATATTTGAGAACATTGTGAAGAAGAGACAACTTCAAGAATGAATTACTTAGAAGAATAAACTATCTTCACTATGTGGAAGAATTTTTTTATTTCTACTCCTAAAATCTGTGTATAACTTGGATAGTAAGTAAACACCTTTTGATAAGATCTTAAAAATAAGTCTTTAGGAACCCTAGCTGAGACTTATGTTTGGGCCAAAGTAATGACTTCTTTGAATCTTTTATTCTGTGACCATTGTAGCTATCATTAAGTGGCAAATTTTTAATTCTTTGATTCATTAATTTATTCAACAAACATTTATTAAGTGCATGCTGTGTCTTGGAAGGACGAAATATATTTACAGATTGAGTTTAGTAACTTTGTATATACCCACAAGTAGGCACATACAATGAAATAAACATAAATATAGGGAGGATCTACATGAATTAAATGTTTCCTGTTTTTAACTTGTGATGGTAGTGAAGTGTTAGTCGCTCAGTTGTGTCCGACTCTTTGTGACCCCATGGACCGTAGCCCACCAGGCTCCTCTGTCCATGGGATTCTCTAGGCAAGAATACTGGAGTGGGTAGCCATGCCCTTCTCTAGGGAATCTTCCTGACCTAGGAATCAAACCCAGGTCTCCTACATTGCAGGCAGATTCTTTACCATCTGAGCCACCAGAGAAACCCTTTGATGTTCAGGTTTCAGGGAGTCTATATTTTTTTCCTTTTATGCTTATTTAAATAATTTCAGTTTACTTGTGGTAGGAAAAAATGTTATTAAAAACATTACAGAGCACCTGGGATGTTGAAACAAACACAAAGTGAGTTTTTGCAATCTGTGGTAATGGAAACACAGTCAGATGAAGCTTTTGTGGAAAGCAGCAGGAAGCCTCCTGACAAGGGCTCCAGTATGTCTGTGCACTCAGTGATCTGCAGGTTAGAGGAAGAGCACCAGCTTCCCTTGGAAGAAGGTGCATGGAGGCAACAATTGGAAATTTGGGGCAGATGACGAGTAGGAGGTCACAAGTTGCACAAGAAAGAAAACCACCTTTCTTGCAGTGGGAAGATGCAACACTGTGTGAACAACCGATGTGTTTGATAAGGGTGACAGGTAGGTCAGTATACAGGGTGTTGCAGGAGGTGACATTAAAGTGAACCCAGTGAGCCGCACCATCAAGGGGGTAGTGGGTCCCCCAAAGATATATCCCCACCCAAGCCCCAGAACCTGTTGGTGCTGCTTATTTGGAGAAAGAAACTTTATCAGTATCCTTAAGCATCTGTAGATGAAGAGGTCATTCTGGATTGTCTGGGTGAGCCCTATATCCAATCTCAAGTGTCCTGTAGAGGGGACCCATGAACAGAAGAGAGGACACAGAAGAGGCCATGTGATGATGGAGGCGGAGATTGGGCTGAAGCAGCCACAAGCCAAGGAAGGACCAGCGTTTCCTTCAACCCCTAGACATCAGAAGAGTCAAGGAGCGAAATCTCTCTCAGAGCCTCTGGAAGGAGCATGGCCCTCCAACACCTCCAGAGCTGGGGGAGACTACATTCCTGCTGCTGTAGGCCACCGAATTTGTGACAGCGGCCACGGGAAATTAACACAAAAGGCACTGCATCCCATATAATGAGGAGGCTCCTGTGGATTTTAGGTGGGAGTAAAAGCATCATATTTGTGTTACAAATAAGAGTAGAGGAAAATAATCCTTTCTGCTCTTAGATGCAAGGACTTGTAAATTTTTCCAAGAATTATGAGACATCAAAGAAGGCAATTTATGTCTGTTTATGAATGTACCCAAGTACACAGAACCCTGTATTTTATATGCAGAGAATTACATGCTGAACGATTTATCTCTGTTCGTAGGCAGCCAGGTACATGGTGTGAACATGCTCATTTGTGTCCAACTCTTTGCAACCCCATGGACTGTACCCTGCCAGGCTCTTGGAAATCTATGGGATTTTCCAGTCAAGAACACTGGAGTGAGTTGCCAATTCCTTCTCCAGGGGATCTTCCTGACCCAAGGATCGAACCCACATCTTCTGCATTAGCAAGCAGATTCTTTGCCACTGAGCCTCAAGGGAAGCCTGTGGAACCAGAGTATAATGGTTGTACTGAAATCAAAGTCAGCAGCTTCAGAAAGACATCCCTTTTGCAATAAAGATTTTCTCTGTGAATGCATCTTTTTTCTTTCCGCAGTGAAGTTGTCTACCTGAATTCCTTAAGTCCAGCCCTGATTTGGGTGTCCAATCATAGCCTGTCCAAATGTTTGACTAGCAATTTGTCAATGGACGGTGCCATTTCCCTCTCTGCCTCTCAGAATAGTGATGAATGTGAAGATGAAATCCTGTGTGCTTTGGCACAAGGAGATGTGTAACTGGGTTTTTGGCTGTGTAGCTGTGGGTACCCTCAGGCCCACGATGATTAGATGTCGAATGGAAACATACCAGGTGACTCGTCCTGCGGGCCAGGAGGCTCCTGGTGAAGCCGTGGGCTGTGTGTGTCTTCTCCTCCTGGTGGGGCAAAATACAGGCCACCTTCATAATTAATTTCTTCCCACGTTGGGTTTTCTTCCATTAGCGAGAGGAGATGCTAATCAGATAGGAAACTCATGATCAATGTATCCAGGCAGGAAATGAGGGTGAGACTTTGTCCTCTATCTTCTGATCAATATATCCAGACAGGAAATGAAGGTGAGCTGTGTCCTCCGTCTTCTCAGCCGGAAAGAAGATGTTAGGACACTGTGAATTCCAGACGCTGTTCAGGACTGAGCGACCTGTGCATTCCTAGCGAGAGCACCAGCAGGTGGGGCTCAGACCCGAGTGACGGCAGAGAATGACCCGTGGTTCCGTCAGAGAGCTTTGTCTTTCCACGCAGTGTTTTCTCATCATAATTCCTTCCCGAATCCCTTTTTTACATTGGTGATAATTGAATGTGTGGTAAGAGGAATTATCCCTCCGTTTTTTTAAAAAAATATTTTCTTTATTTAAGCACGTGCATGTTAATTGTAGTGTTTCTTTCACTGACTTAACTTTCACTTTCCCTCTTGCCTTTTCACATCCGTCCTTGACTTAAAGACTAGCTATCCCCAGTAATCCTCCTCTTCCCCTGGAGGTTATTTGGGCCCAGAGACAGTGCGGTGCTAGTGGTAAAGAACCTGCCTGCCAATGTAGGGGACTCAAGAGACACCGGTTCGATCCCTGGATCAGGAAGATCCCTTGGAGAAGGGCATGGCAACCCACTCCAGTATTCTTGTCTGGAGAATCCCATGGACAGAGGAGTCTGGCATGGCTACATCTATAGGTTTGCAAAGAGTTGGACACAACTGAAGCGACTTAGCATGCACCCACAATCAGAATAAAGACTTCATTTCCCTAGTCACAGAGTTCTGGCCAGCAGGATGTCAATAGGAGGGATTTACGGAATATGTAGGAGGCGTCTTAAAGGGAGGTCCACGTATTGGTTCATGTTGCAGGCTTAAGTATTGACATGACGCCTTGATGGTTCAAAGGTATTGTGGGAGTAACAGAGGGGCCAGGGAGACAGAGCTGGGGTCCCCAAGGATGTGGGGTCTCTGACCAACCCTGGATTGCTTACAATTAACTGACAGAGAATAAACGTCTACTGACAGAGATATAAACTTCTACGTGGCTCCAGCCACTGTCAGTTTGGAACTTCTGTGCCACAGTTCAACGTGTCTTCCAAGGCCAAGGTCCGCTGGCAGAGTTGAAGCTGTGATCCACATTAGGCGCACTGGCAAGGTGTGGTTGAAAGAGTAACATAAAGATGGGATATGGCTACATGAGAATCTCTTGCCTCAAAAATACATTGACCTGAGACCTTTTGTTGCTATATGTATTGTGAACTGACTCATTCCACATATATAAACGTCCTTGATTACAGGTTTAGAGCAGGCATTGCATCGCAGAACTTAATAGCAGAAAGAAACTAACAGAGAAAGGCAGGGGGATATTGCAGAGTCAAAATGATTGTAATTCCCACTTCAAGTTGAGACATTCAAAAGCTTTTCTCATAAGCGGCAATGGATCTCTGTGTATAACCTAACTCTCTTTTTGTCATTACAATCATAGCACAGTAAGCACTTTCTGCTTTGCTCTCCTGTAGATAGGAATCTAGTTTTCATAGAAGTCATTTGTCCTAGAGAAGTTCTTCATCAATGAGGCTCGTTCACTGCCTCCCTTTCTGAACTGCTCCTCTGCACCTGCTCGGGGTAACTATTGTTTCCATCAGAATAAACCGTGATGAATTATCACTCTGGGTATCTCCACGTGTTTTAGAATGATTTCTCTGCTTGTTGTGTGACTTACTTTGTTGCCTTCTGCAGGGAACTGTAGAATAGGCCCACAATAGACTTCACAGTCTCATTGTTGCTTGGTAATTGAACTTCCACATTTATTGCATTAGAGCAAAATAGCAAGCCCCTGACATGTAAGGAGCTGGTACACTGTCTGGAGGGACTAGTCATGCTGAATAATGAACAAGTAGAATATATATATATATATATGCGCACATAGCTTGGGCAGTTATTCTCTAAACCAATGAGATTGTCGCTCTGGGAAGCGATACAGTTAGTGATATTTTAGAGGATGATCTCTCTACTGGGATTTAAACGCTAAGTTTACCTTCCGATTCAGTCCACAAATGAGGCCACGAGACAGCCTCATCCTCTTTATTAGGCAGGATGCCTCTGCAGGAGGAAGGTAACTTCTTCAGCAGCCCGGCTGCGGCCCAAGGCATCCACGTGCACAGCAGATGGCAGAAGACTGTATGTAAGGCATCCGTGCATCCACTGTTCCTCACTGAGTCTCCGTCTTTGCCACTTTTGCTCAGGTCAGAAACTCTAGAGGAGACGTTCTAAAGTGGAAGACTGAGCTGAGAGATGTGTGTTGGTGGGGTGAAGTTCCTCTGTACCACCTCCAGAGGAAAGGCTTATAGCAAAGAGAAATTTGCAAGAATGATTTTGAACTTCGGAGCCTCATAAAAGTCCTTGGGCAATAGCAAAGCCGCAGAATGTTCACTCACCGTTTGCTCTCACAGCTGGTCAAGTATTCACAGCTTGCAATGAGGTTATTTCCTGCCGTTATGATTCTTCTGCACCTTTTCAAACCCGATCTGGTCACTTCCCAATAAAACTATATTCATCGCAACATACGTTGAGGAGCATCCTCAAGTGAATATGCTGCTGTTCTTTTTTTGAGGGAAAGATATGAAGAAAAAATTACAGACCGTCACATATTCAGTAACTGACCGGACTCATGAAAAGCCCCATCTTTTTATCTCAGTGTCAAAAGTCACATCATTCTGAGTCTGTGTGTCAGGCTTTCAGGGACAGGTGTTCGTGAACTTGGGACTGAAGCTTGTGTCTGGCCTTGTTTCCAGATTTGTGTTAAGGTCCTTGTGTGTGTGTGCTCAGGTGCTCAATCGTGTCTGACCCTTTGTGACTCCTTGGACTCCAGCCCTCCAGGCTCCTCCATCCATGGAATTCTTCAGGCAAGAATACTGGAGTGGGTTGCCATGCCCTTCTCCAGGGAATATTCCCAACCCAGGGATCGGACCCAGGTCTTCTTCATTGCAGGTGGATTCGTTACTGTCTGAGCCACCAGAGAAGCCCCGTTAAGGTCCTTAACCACCTTTAAGATGAAGTGGAAGGAGAACGTTGACTCCTTTGCTTAAACCTTAGCTCATTTGGTCAACAGCATCGAGTACTGAACCTGCACAAGAGGCGCTGTGCTGGTGCTGAGAACTGAGCAGCCTGGCATTCTCGTCCTTAAGGAGCAGAAAGGCAGAGCCAGACCGTCTGGTCTGGATGAACGGACTCCGGAGTGAGGCTGGGTGCAGGAGAGTCCACGTGAGGCCCACTGGGTGCGTCTGCACTGCTAACCAGGCTGCTAGTACTGCGTTCCCCTGGTAAGCCCCTGGCGTGTGTTTTACACCTGCAGACAGGCTTAGATTTGATAGACAGCCATGTGCCCTGCATCTCACATCCACACACTATGGCTGCCCAGCCTCTGTGCTTTCTGAAGATTCTGCAAAAATGAAATAGTTGGCACTTCTTTTTCAAGATGAATAACAAATTCTTATATCAAAGACAAATTTGACCTCTCTGTGTCAACATTGCTTTAAGTACCTGAAGAGACCCACCGTACAATTTTTTAATTGTTGTGAGATATAGCAATTGTTTAACAAACCAAGATACCTGAGCATCTAGTCAAGGCTATGGTTTTTCCAGTAGTCATGTATAGATATGAGAGTTGGACCATAAAGAAAGCTAAGCACCAAAAAATTGATGCTTTTGAACTGTGGTGTTGGAGAAGACTCTTGAGAGTCTCTTGGATTGCAAAGAGATCCAACCAGTCAATCCTAAAGGAAATCAGTCCTGAATATTCATTGGAAGGATTGATGCTGAAGCTGAAACTGCGATACTTTGGCCACTGATGTGAAGAACTGACTCATTGGAAAAGACTGTGATGCTGGGAAAGATTGAAGGCAGGAGGAGAAGGGGATGACAGAGGATGAGATGGTTGGATGGCATCACCAACTCAATGGACATGAGCTTGAGCAAGCTCCAGGAGTTTTTGATGAACAGGGAGGCCTGGCTTGCTGCAGTCCATGGGGTCACAAAGAGTCAGACATGATGACTAAGCAACTGAACTGAACTGAATTGAAGTAGCTTTTGTTTCTCAGCAAAAAGAGAAATATTCCAAATATGATGTTATGAATGATATTCAAAACATAGCTTATTATTTACTCATAGAATGTTCAGAAAGTATGATGATGAAAGTTTTTATTTCTGCCCATTTATGCCTGTTTTATTTCATTTATGCCTATTTTTTCTCAAGGACACTTTCACAAAAAGAAGCCATTTGTCATTGGATTTCCAGGTTACCTTTTATCACCCCAAGAAGATAGGAAAATGCAACATAAAATTTATTTCACTGCACCCTCTCTTTGAAATAATATTAAATGTTTTACATTTTTATTTATAAACACTATTGAGGAATTTCTGATCCAAGAAGTATTTAGACCCAACTTATTCATAATCCTGAGGCCAATTTTAGAACAAATCAAAAATTATCTCATTTATTGTGGATCTTAAATGTAAGCAAGTCCTGAGTAAAACCAGATATTTATTCTGAATGAATCAGATAAACTATATTTATCAACCTCATCTAGGATAAACAGTGTTCTGTGTAAGATTGTATAGAATCCTCTTTGACCATTAGTAAACTACTGAAGTTAGTACTTAGTAGGAATACTAAGATTTTTAGAGGAATATCTGACTATCTGATGGTTTAGATAGGAATGGACAAACCAAATACAAATACTTGACTTGAGGCTTTTAAAGCATATGCAGTATTAAATGGCTTAATTTATTCTAGTATAAGTTCAACGGTTAGGCATGTAATCTGTTGTTTTCCAAATAAGATTTATTTTTCACTTTATGATTCCAATTGATGTATGAAAGACTTTGAATTTTGAGACCGTCATGATTCTATGACAGAGGATATAAGATATTGTATCAGTCTGAATAACGAGCATAAAGTCATGTTTAGAGAACAAAACACCTCACCAACTGCAAGTATACCAGTCTTACATCACCCGTGACTGCACTGTGTGTGTGCCCGCGTGGACACATGCATGAAGACTCAATGTCACGTGGATGCCCACGTGGACACGTGCGTGAACACTCAGCATCATGTGGGTGCCCGCCGGTACACACACGTGAACATTCAGTGTTGCGTGGGTGCCCATGGGGACATGCACGTGAAGACTCAGCATCACGTGGGTGCCCACGTGGACACGTGCATTGAACACTCAGCGTCACCTGGGTGCCCGCGTGGAAACGCATGTCAACACTCATGGGTAATTCATGTCAGGACACATGGTGCTTTGCAGGGATGTAGGAGCTCCATCTCCCTCCAAAAGCTCTTATTTTGGCTTGAATTGTGTTCCCCAAACAAGATATTTTGAAATCCCAACCCCAGAACCTATGAAAGTGACCTTATCTGCAAATATTAATTCCTTCCTTTTTTACCTTATTCTTATATCTTTTTAAAACTAACCTTCTGCCGTGCCATCCTCTGCAGCATTTTCCTCCAGTCTTATTTCTTCTTCTAATTCACCTGTTGCCATTCTCAGCTCACATCTTTTTTCTTGACTCATCTTCCTCTTCCATATTCTTAAATCCTGGGTCTTTCCAGTGTCTTCTTTTTCCCCACTGTGCTTTCTCCTGGGATGTTCTCCTTGTCTGTTGCCACACTGACTATTTTTATCTTCATGTGTCTGGTCTTCAGCTTTCCCTGAGCAATAGATTCCAACTATCTAATACTCACTTCCTGAACCAGTTACATTCTTGGCTCTTCTGTGAGCTTTTTGCAACAGCCTTCATCAGAAGGCTTCAGAGTTCTCATCAAAAGTCACTTCCTTTTGTCAGCATTCCCTGAACCCCTCAAGCCTAGCTCTGCGTGATATGTAAGTAATTAGTACTTTTTGTTTGTCTATCCAACTACACACTCATGATAGAGGAGGGCTGGACCATCAATTGGTAAGGAAAGGAAGTTCTTGGTTGTTTGTCTACAAAGTAAAATATTTCTATGTATGTAAGATTCGACTGGAAAAAAAGGGGAACCTGAAACTGATAAAGCCTATAGATTTAATTACTAATTTCCAGGAAATAGGGGAGAAAGAATTATTAAATAACACCCTTGATATGCAGTCAGTGAACTGAGACTATAGGAAATCCTTCAGGAAAAAAAGGCATGGATTATTAACCAAAAATATTGCAACAGAAAAAAAAGAGAGAAAGCAGGAGAAGACAGAGAGATAGAGAGAGAGAAGGGTAGCTGTAAGATTAGAAAAAAGCTTTCAAAAATCAACCTATTACAATCTTTACATTATGATTTGACCATACTATTAAAAAATTATGAATACAGTAAGCAACTTACTATATGTTCTAGGTATGATAATTGATGATGCTGATTTTTTTATGTTTAAAATATGTTTTTTAAATAAAATATATCAATATAATGTCTAACATTTATGTCAGAATAATCCAGAGTATGAAAAAGTAGGTGGGAATATAGATCAATTACAATTTGCTATGAATTAAAATCAGTTGATAGGATGTGAGGGTTCATTTATTCTCTTTTCTTTGTATTTGAAAACTTTCATAATTAAAAAAAATTGTTGGTTGAATTTGCCAAATAACAACTAAGCCTCCAATTTTCATGATGTGAAAAGGGCGAGATATTTCATTAGCAGTTCAACTCTGTGTGGATTTGATGATCCCAATGGGGTTTTGATCTGAAAGTGAAGAGGAAAGACTACTCGGGCCTGAATTCTTCTGGGATCTGGCCACCATAGACTGGTGGAGGTTGTGTTAGCAGTTTGAATCAAGATTAGGCTGTAATATACTACTGAGTCCAAGATAATTAGAACTCTACCCAAACTTCCTTTGGCTCTGATTCATTTTATTTCCCATGCCATTTTTGTTGACTGCGGCTGCATATAAGTGCCTACTTTTATTGTCTTTTTTATTAGTGCCCTAGCAGGCATCATCAGAGTAATTATTTCCATTGTCATGCATTTAATTTTACCTTGTCTTCCACATGTTGCTACAAGTCATTTGGAAATTCTCACATCTATGCAATAGCATAACCACATTTGTGATCATCAGCTTCAAAAATCAATTTCTCCCTTGTGCCCATAGTAAAAATAATTACAGGTTATATAAATGCGAGTCTTCTCATGACAGTAGAGCAGAACTGATGTGGCATACTAATTTATTCATTAAAGTGCAAATGAACAAATTACAGTCGAAGGTGGTTGCCTGGTTTCCTTCTGCCTCTGTTGTCCGGAAACGCACACTCCACTCAGATGGGAGGCCGACAAAGATGGAATCTTTGGAGCCCTTGAGGGCACTTGGATTTCAACCCCACTTAAAAAGTGATTAAAATGGCACACTCTAGAGGCAGTAATATTTCTTATATGGATCCTTAAGTGGAGAGATACTGATCCTGGGGAAAAAGGAAGGAAAGAAGGGAGAAAATAACCTTTTCGGGAGTAGAGCTTAAAACCTTGCACCAACATGCCACTCAATGCTTCTTTAATATTTATAGGATTGGCTGCTTGTAAAGGCATATTGTTTGTGTCTTTGATAAAGTGACACCATAGCAGCTCTTCTAAGTGGATCACGAATTCCATTCTAAACAGGGAATGCGAGGGCAAAGACCAGACTAACTCAGACCCTGAAGTCCAGTGGAAGAGAAGGGCAATCACCAATATATCCATTAGCAAAGCACCACCCATCAACAGGACAATGTAATCGTGTTCAGGTGGGAGATGTTCACTGTGGAACTGGGGTCCAGGGGAAAGCCCAGCAAGAGAAAGAGACTAAGAGAAAAGTGGGATCCATCTGATGTGGAGGAAGAGAGAAGAAGGAATTCTCAGAATGAGAGGGCAGTGAACAGAGTCCCAGGGCAGGGTGTGTCCGAGTGTGTCCGGAGGAGTCCTGGGACCAGCCTGACTAGGGCAGAGAAGGTACAATTAAAGGGAGAGTCAGTGACAACGTTCAGGGTCTCCAAGAATGCCCAGGACTTCAAGCAGTTTTCAAAACCAGGAATTAACAGCAAGTGGGGCTTTAAGGGCAAAGTGCTCTTGTGGTTGACTGGCTGCAGTGGGGAGCTTTCTCTCCAGGGGGTTTGTCTTCACATCCGGAACCGAAGAAGCCCCTGCATAAACAGAGCAAAGACATGTTGCTCATCAGAACCAACATTTCAATTATGTACATTGTGATGGTTTCAAGCTTGCACATTGCATGGATCTCTCTTTGGGGATGTTGACTAAATTCACTTGAGTAATACATTGTGTTCAATGGTGCAGGAGCCAGACATATGGTTTATTCTCCCGGCAGTGGCAAAGGACATTGTATTTTTAATTTCAACACTGTGTTTCTTTGTGTGTTTTCAAGAGATGTGTTTCTGGGAGTATCTTCTTCAGGCTTCATATAAGGAGGTATTTCAAACAGCTGAATTAGCTTTCCTTATCTCGTGGTGTGTGGTTGACAACTTCACAGCTAATGCTGCTGCTGCTGTTAAGTCACTTCAGTCGTGTCTGATAGTGTGGGTTAAAAATGCTGCAGAGCTTTGGTTCCCAGCATTTACCAAGTGCCATGAGCTGCAAAGCGTTTCTTGACTTGACTGCTCAAATGCTTTGTGTGGCAGTTTCCACTATTCACTTCTTTTGGCAGTAGGGGAAACTGCCAAAACGTACCATCAGGAAAGTTAGGTAACTTTCTGATGGTAAAACAGCAAAAAAAATGATGACATCAGGAATCCAATTATACCAATATTATTATTATTACATTAATAATAATTTTATTAACTTATTAATAAATTTATTGTGTATGCATGCTAAGTTGCTTCAGTTGTGTTTGACTCTTTGTGACCCCTTGGATTGTGTAGCCTGCCAGGCTCCTTTGTCCGTAGGATTCTCCAGGCAAGAATATTGGAGTGTGTTGCCACGCCCTCCTCCAGAATATTAAACCATTACTAAAGGTGACTGAAATATATGATATATATAAGGTATATTTTTATATAAAGTATTTTCAGATTTGATTACTATTGATTTCATATTTTAAAATAATTAAAATTTTCACATTTTATATAAAATAGGTATATAGGTAGAAAGACATGTGCTTATGTGTATACATATACATATATATCCGTTCAGTTCAGTTCAGTCGCTCAGTCGTGTCCGACTCTTTGGGACCCCATGAATCGCAGCATGCCAGGCCTCCCTGTCCATTACCATCTCCCGGAGTTCACTCAGACTCACTTCCATCGAGTCCGTGATGCCATCCAGCCGTCTCATCCTCGGTCGTCCCCTTCTCCTACTTCCCCCAATCTCTCCCAGCATCAGAGTCTTTTCCAATGAGTCAACTCTTTGCATGAGGTGGCCAGAGTACTGAAGCTTCAGCTTTAGCATCATTCCTTCCAAAGAAATCCCAGGGTTGATCTCCTTCAGAATGCACTGGTTGGATCTCCTTGCAGTCCAAGGGACTCTCAAGAGTCTTCTCCAACACCACAGTTCAAAAGCATCAATTCTTTGGTGCTCAGCCTTCTTCACAGTCCAACTCTCACATCCATACATGACTACTGGAAAAACCATAGCCTTGACTACACGGACCTTTGTCGGCAAAGTAATGTCTCTGCTTTTGAATATGCTATCTAGGTTGGTCATAACTTTTCTTCCAAAGAGTAAGCATCTTTTAATTTCATGGCTGCAGTCACCATCTGCAGTGATTTTGGAGCCCCAAAAAATCAAGTCTGACATTGTTTCCACTGTTTCCCCATCTATTTCCCATGAAGTGATGGGACCGGATGCCATGATCTTCGTTTTCTGAATGTTGAGCTTTAAGCCAACTTTTTCACTCTCCTCTTTCACTTTCATCAAGAGGCTTTTTAGCTCCTCTTCACTTTCTGCCGTAAGGGTAGTGTCATCTGCATATCTGAGGTTATTGATATTTCTCTGGCAATCTTGATTCCAGCTTGTGTTTCCTCCAGTCCAGCGTTTCTCATGACGTACTCTGCATAGAAGTTAAATAAGCAGGGTGACAATATACAGCCTTGACGTACTCCTTTTCCTATTTGGAACCAGTCTGTTGTTCCATGTCCAGTTCTAACTGTTGCTTCCTGACCTGCATACAGATTTCTCAAGAGGCAGGTCAGGTGGTCTGGTATTCCCATCTCTTTTAGAATTTTCCACAGTTTATAGTGATCCACACAGTCAAAGGTTTTGGCATAGTCAATAAAGCAGAAAGAGATGTTTTTCTGGAACTCTCTTGCTTTTTCCATGATCCAGCAGATGTTGGCAATTTGATCTCTGGTTCCTCTGCCTTTTCTAAAACCAGCTTGAATATCAGGGAGTTCATGGCTCATGTATTGCTGAAGCCTGGCTTGGAGAATTTTGAGCATTACTTTACTAGCATGTGAGATGAGCGCAACTGTGCAGTAGTTTGAGCATTCTTTGGCATTAGAATGAAAACTGACCTTTTCCAGTCCTGTGGCCACTGCTGAGTTTTCCAAATTTGCTGGCATATTGAGTGCAGCACTTTCACAGCATCATCTTTCAGGATTTGAAACAGCTCAACTGGAATTCCATCACCTCCAGTAGCTTCGTTCGTAGTGATTCTTTCTAAGGCCCACTTGACTTCACATTCCAAGATGTCTGGCTCTAGATTAGTGATCACATCATCATGATTATCTGGGTCGTGAAGATCTTTTTTGTACAGTTCTTCTGTGTATTCTTGCCACCTCTTCTTAATATCTCGGCTTCTGTTAGGTCCATACCATTTCTGTCCTTTATCGAGCCCATCTTTGCCTGAAATGTTCCCCTGGTATCTCTAATTTTCTTGAAGAAATCTCTAGTCTTTCCCATTCTGTTGTTTTCCTCTATTTCTTTGCATTGATTGCTGAAGGCTTTCTTATCTCTTCTTACTATTCTCTGGAACTCTGCATTCAGATGCTTATATCTTTCCTTTTCTCCTTTGCTTTTCGCCTCTCCTCTTTTCACAGCTATTTGTAAGGCCTCCCCAGACAGCCATTTTGCTTTTTTGCATTTCCTTTCCATGGGGATGGTCTTGATCCCTGTCTCCTGTACAATGTCACGAACCTCATTCCATAGTTCATCAGGCACTCTATCTATCAGATCTAGGCCCTTAAATCTATTCCTCACTTCCACTGTATAATCATAAGGGATTTGATTGAGGTCATACCTGAATGGTCTAGCAGTTTTCCCTATTTTCTTCAATTTGAGTCTGAATTTGGTAATAAGGAGTTCATGATCTGAACCACAGTCAGCTCCTAGTCTTGTTTTTGTTGACTGTATAGAGCTTCTCCATCTTTGGCTACAAAGAATAGAATCAATCGATTTGAGTGCTGACCATCTGGTGATGTCCATGTGTAGAGTCTTCTCTTGTGTTGTTGGAAGAGGATGTTTGCTATGACCAGTGCATTCTCTTGGCAAAACTCTATTAGTCTTTGCCCTGCTTCATTCTGCATTCCAAAGCCAAGTTTGCCTGTTACTCCAGGTGTTTTTTGATTTCCTACTTTTGCATTCCAGTCCCCTATAATGAAAAGAATGTCTTTTTTGGGTGTTAGTTCTAAAATGTCTTGTAGGTCTTCATAAAACCGTTCAACTTCAGTTTCTTCAGCGTTACTGTTTGGGGCATAGACTTGGATAAGTGTGATATTGAATGGTTTGCCTATACATATATATAGAAAAATATATGTGTGTGTGTACACATATATGTACCTGTGCAGAAATATGCATGTGTGTGTTCCTGTGTGTACATACATATTCATGACATATATAGCCCTTTTGTTTGTTTCTTCATTTATTTCCTTATTGCAAATGCAGTATAAGTGCCCAGTCCAAATGGTCCCCTGAAACTGAACTACACTTGATACTGTTCGTGCAATTAATGGGTCATGGGGAACTTTACAGTGACCCCTAAACTATAGTGAGCTGTGCTGAGCAGTTTATTCGAAAACTCCTCAGGAGAGTAAATTCTCCAGTTTTTGCCCATCTGTTACTGCATCGCTCTCTGCAAGAAAGTAGGACATCATTGGTCATTATCGTCTCCAGATTATGTCTCCATACTTTGGCGGTAACATTTCTTTTTCATAGGAGTGAGTGAAGTACTCTGGAGAATACAGAAGGGCCCTTCCCCTGGCCTGTCCTTCCCCTCCAGTCATCTGTTGGAGACTCCAGAGCTACTTCCTCTGTGATGTTTTTATTGGTCCCTCACCCAGAGGTCACCTTGCTTGCTCTCTCTCCCTCGAGACTTGTGATAACACCCTTTCTACATCGTCCCCTTTCTGCACTGCACTCTGCGTGCTCTTGTGCGTCTCTTCCTTTCTGTATGAGATTTCAGGCCACTCTGTGTCTGACTCACCTTCCTGTCCCTCTCTGCGTCTGTGTGACACAGGGCACCTTGGGAGTCACCACACATTTTTAGAAACCGTAGGATTGTAACATAGAAAAGGCTTGAGTTCAGCAGAATCAGTGACTTTGGCACGGTTGGCGTTTGTTTTCTCAAATTGGTGTTCTAAGGCAAACTACACATTTTCTCGGTAAGTTCAACAGTTTTCTGGAAATTTGTTTTTGCCCTTGTAGATCTGACCGCAGAATGTGTCCCTCTGCAGCATAGGTAACAAGAGAACTTAACGGGAGTTGAGCTTATTTTAGCAAGAGTTAGCTTCTCTCTAACAAGCAAATTTCACTTTCAAAAGCTTTATTAACTGTGGTTTAGAGTTTAACAGTGAACTTTTAAAAACACAGTTGCCAGCTGTTACTGGGAGTCCTTTAACTTTCAAAGCTCTGCCCTGGAGGTGTCAGTTTCAGGATCCGCGTGTTTACAACCCCTTCCTGATCACAAGTGCTCAGCAGTGAGGCAGGGTGGGCAAGAATCGAGAGGTCGGCAGGCTTCGAAACAGAGTCGTACTAGAACAGGGCAAATAGACCCCTCACTTTGAAGAGATAAAGGCTACCCACACTGTAGTTTTGCTTCCCAAGCAATTTAAGTCATCTTGGTCGATAGATACTAATCTGAAAGAATCTAAAGTTTGGGGGAACCATTTTGCACTGAGCTCACTCCAGACTTAAATTCTGGTTTTGTTGTAGACCCTTGACAGTTTGGAAAACTTAATCAACTGAGTGTCCCTATGGTGTCGTAGAGTTCATATTTTCATTAAATCCACCCCTGCCTAATATGGCTAATGTAGACTGTCTTGGAGGACTGAATTGCAGATGTGAGCCAGTACTAAAATGTGGTTACTGGTGGATCAGAGGGCACATCTACAGAGCTTCATGCAAGATCCGCGAGGTTTTAGATTCTGCTTCTGTACCTACCCCAGGAGCATCACATCAGACTGTGGGTTTGTTAGAGGAGGGGGCATGTGGAACCCTGTATCACAGGCATTCAGAAAGGCAGTACTGGTCACAGCAAGGAGGGCCTTTAGTCCGACAAGGGCCGTGTAGCAACCAATCCTAGATTTTCACTGAAATGTTTCAGGGCCGGGAGTCTCAGTGATAAAATGCACTAAGGTACCTTGTCCTCTGATGCTATTCTTTGCCTTTCTCAATTTCCAGGCAGCACCTTCTGCACAGGCAATTTCTTCAGAAAAATACAGAATAAATATATTCTAGGACTTACCTTCATTTTGCCAAAATTACTGGTTGCCAAGACCAATATTTCTCATAGTGAAGTTAGAGACTGATTCCCTCCATAGCCTTGCCTGGAGTATCATGTAGCCTAATTTATCCCTCTCCCTTTGTTTTTTGCTTTTTAAAAAAATATTTGTTTGCTTCGGCTTCAAAAACTCTCTTTTTGCCCATGATTATTCTCTGTCCCCTAAGATGACAAACTGATGGGTTTGAGGCTGTAACCCTAGTTACAGAGGCACTGTTTTCTGCGAGACCTGCCACCTCAGTGTAAACCACTGTCTCCAGATCAAGAAGATCAAGCAAGGCAACCCTAAAGGAAATCAACCCTGAATATTCACGGGAAGGACTGATGCTGAAACTGAGGCTTCAATACTTCCGCCACCTGATGCAGGTCCTACTCACTAGAAGAGACCCTGATGCTGGGAAAGATTGAAGGCAGAAGAAGGGGGTCACAGAGGGTGAAATGGTTGGATGGTATCATCGACTCAGTGGACATGGATTTGAGCAAACTCCAGGGATGGTGAAGGACAGGGAAGCCTGGCGTGCTGCTGTCCGTGGGGTCGCGAAGAGTCGGGCACAACATAGCGACTGAGCAACCACAGCAGCTTCATGAGTTACGGTCCCTTTTTCTGCATGAGTGAAAAGATGATTAATACACAGGTTAGTAAGGGACTGTTCTCCTAACTTTTAAAAATACTGTTGTTTTTCTGTGAACCGCTTGCAGTATGCCCATCATGGGTTTTCCTAAGCGAATCAGTAGTTTTCGTATATAAAGCTCTCTTTTTTCATGGGAAGTCATAGATGATGTATCTTTTCTCTTTTAGGTTTATGAAGATGTATTTGAATTTTAGTAAATGGATCTGTCTTGATGTTACAACTCTCTGTGTGATCCCCAAACAGAGAACATACCAGGGCAGCACATGCTGACCTCGGATCTCTAGAGGTCAGAGGGTCGGCTTTTGGGTATCAGGCAAGAAGAAGCAATTAGATGGGACTGCTCCGTTTTCTTATCTCCTCTCTCTGGCTTGTCTTGCACAGAACAGTTATTCTCCTGTGGGCCGTGCAAGGACATTGAGGACAGTCTGATCTGACAGAGGACCTCCGGGGCCCCTACTGATGGGCTGCAGAGAGCGGCCACGGGGCCAGAGGCCACAAGTGAAGCAGGCAGAACCCGTTCAGTAAGTTTCTGAGTAGTTCAGCAGAGAAAACTAGCTAGCAGGAGAAGGCAGAGACTAAGAAGGAAGCCATTTCTCTCTTTTACAAATACATAGACTAGAAAATATCTGTGTAAGAATCAGGCCAAAGGGAACACCCCCGGACTCCTCCTTCACAATCAGGAGTCACAGATATGTGCCCAGTGTCCACCACGGCGTTCCACAGGTGGTATTCCGGTGGCCACTTACAGTACTCAACTTGCCATCTCATTTGGCAAAGAACAGCAAATACATTATTTTTTTTAATTTTTTTATTTAAAATTTTTTTAAGTTTTTATTTTTAATTGAAGTATAGTTGATTTACAATGGTGGGTTAATTTCTGCTGTACAGAAAAGTGATTCAGTTATATGTATATGTACGTTCTTTTAAAAAAATTATATTTTCCATTGTGGTTTATCATAGGATACCTTTTTTTCCCCTGCCCCACAATGTGTGTTTTTTTTTCCCCCTTTTTAGCAAAAGCATTCTTAAAGAACAGATAGTGTCTGGGTCAGAGCATCTTTGCTCTCTACATCTTACAAAGGAAGACTTAGTGTCTGAAACAAAACAGAGGCTTAGTAAGAAAGAAATGGAAATGAGTGAAATATGAAGGGTTTATTGTAGCTAAGTATATTGATTTTCATCCTTATATTTTTAAATGGTCTAAAAATAGCATCCCATACACATCCCTGCCTCAAATCATTAAAAGATTAAATGCCTGCTTCCTTTGAAAATATGACTTGTTGTCAAATGAAATAAATGCACACTTCTCATTAGTGATTAAGAAAAGAATGTTTATTATATGCATTTTAAATTTCCCCTAAATGATTTGACACATTTATTGAAATCTGCTCAAGTGTTAAATTTGCTTCTGAGTAAATTCACCCATTTAATGCCAATGAAATGCTTCTTTAAAAATCCTGATCACTCATGACTTGGATGAATTAAATTATTTGATCCATGAAGTACACAAGTAGTATCGTTCTTTCTTCTAAAAGTGTCCCTGGCACAGCAGTCAGCCAATCAAATATTGAGAAGCTCCTTTATGTTTTCCACAGAAGTAAAATAAACACCATTCAAAGCTAGCCCAGAGTACAAACGATTGAGAAGTCTTTCTAAGTAATTAAGTGTAGCCAATCGAACCACTGGAATATTCTGAAATGGGTGTGTAGGAAGCACATTGGTGGTATTCAGGACTTCCTAGAATCAGCAGGGGTGGAGAGATCTCCTTCCCTTCTGTTCTGAGGAGTAATAGACAAGATCAAACTCTGCCTGGAGAAGAGTAACTACTGGTTTGGGGGGTGCACTCCCCCCCCCCCTGCCGACTGCATTTGCGTCATAGAGCCCGTGCATTCTAAAAAGCCTGGAACATTTCACGGACAACCAGCAATTAACTCTCTTTGTGGTGACGTGCTCCGAGGACACTGTTGAAGTTGAAGTTTAGACACTGTTATTAGCGTAAGGACAATATTTGCAGTCACAGATAGAGGTATGGTTTGTAATTAGAAAGTCTTTTTCATTTCATTTGACTCAAACACAGACTTTTTTCTATTTGCACTCTGTGGTACTACAAGGGTCCAGAAACAAGGATGAACTGGGCATTTGCTGCGCTTCAGGATTTGACTTGGCAAGAGAGTCGGCCCCTGAAGGAGAGATGATGGAATTGTAAAGTAGACTGTTGTAGCTGGATAAACAGAGTCTGTCATGGGCTTGTAATAATTACACAGACTGTTTTGTACACCTTGTATCATAACTCAAAATGTGTTTCCTAACTCCCTCATGAATCCTAGAGCTGCCAAGACGAAGGGCCACACTGAGGCTTGTGCTCTGCTTAGTCACTCAGTCATGTCCGGCTCTTTGTGGCCCTGTGGACTGTAGCCTGCTAGGCTCCTCTGTCCATGGGGATTCTCCAGGCAAGAACACTGGAGTGGGTTGCCATACCCTCCTCTGAGGGGGATCTTCCCAACCCAGGGATCAAACCCAGGTCTCCCCCATTGCAGGCAGATTCTTTACCAGCTGAGCCACCAGGGAAGCCCAAGAATACTGGAGTGGGTAGCCTCTCTCTTCTTCAACGGATCTTCCTGACCCAGGAATTGAGCCAGGGCCTCCCGCACTGCAGGCAGATTCTTTACCAGCTGAGCTACAGGGAAGCCCCTACGCTGAGTTTTAAAGCAGCAGAAACCTCTCCTCTCGCAGCGCTGGAAGCCTGAGGTCTCTGTGTCCATTCCTGCTCAGGGGCTCAGAGGGAGAAGGCATTCCACACCTGCCTTTGTCCCAGTTTCTGGTGCTTGCCTTCGACCCCTGGCACTTGCTGGCTGCACCCCTCCAGTCTCCGCCTCCCTTGTTACATGTCTTCCCTCTGAGTGCCTTTGACTCTATGTCACATATATGTGTATGCAAATGTATATGGATATTTGTAAAATGAAGGACCCCGTAGTACCCATGTACTGTGGTAAGGATTATAGAGCTCACATTTATTTTAGACACGGAAGTGTTGGCTTCCCCTCTCTCTGTGTATATCTGTATATGCACACAGAGGCTTCCCTGGTGGCTCAGTTGGTTAACGGTCTACCTGCAATGCGGGAGACCCAGGTTCAATCTCTGGCTGGGGAAGATCCCCTGGAGAAAGAAACGGAAATCCGCTCCAGGAGTCTTGCCTGGCGAATCCCATGGACAGAGGAGCCTGGTGGGCTACAGTCCGTGGAGTCACAAAGAGTCGGACACAACTGAGTGACTTACACACACACATACACAATGTGTATGCACACGCCCACACAGACACACACACTCAGTGTGTTTAGGTCAACTTGCACGCGCTAGCTGTGCTCATCACCCCCTCCATCATGTGGTGTGTTCTCAGCTGCACCCAAGAGTGACACGCATTGTCTACTTAGGAGACCCACTGCTAATGTTTCAGAGTTTGTACAACAGCAGCTCCCGGGAAGGGTGTTTGTCAGGTGGAAAGACATCTTCTGTGTTGGACAGTGAGGTAGTCCAGGCCTCCTTGTCCGCAGCCCCCGGGGTCTGTTAGAAACCTTGCGGTTACCCTGCATGTTGGTAGGAAGAAGGACGTGTGGGTGCTCGGGGAGAGGAGACATCAGGAGAAGGAAAGATGGGGCAATGACAGGCTTTTCCTGAGTCCCTGCCACTCGCTTTCCTTCTATAAATCACGGAGATCCCAGCCTGTCAGAGAGCCCCTTCCCCGCGGGGCCCAGAGTGAGCCCCGCGTCTCCGTCTCGCAGTGTGATGGCCCCGGAGCCGCCCCGGCAGCCTGTCCTGAGGCGGAGACTGCTTCACATCGCAGGCGCTGCTGGAGTGAAACTCAGGAGAAAACGAATCCAAAATAAAAAGAAAGCATGAAGAGGCTGACGCTGAAAACAGACCACTGCGGACTCGAGTGGCCGCTGCGGATGTGGAAAGGGACCCCGGGGTGCACGGGGCGGAGTGGGCCGCGCACCTGCAGACCTGCCCCGAATTCTCCGGGTTGACACAGAGGCGGCCTCTGATCCGGTCTGAGCCCGTCTGCAGCCTCGGTCAGGGAGGCTGCTGTGTCTGTCTGCTCGCGCAGTCTCTCTCATCCATGCTCTGGTTTCCACCTTCAGCAAAAAGGAAAGAAAAGAAGGAGGCGCTTAAGGAGTGCACGGGACAAGATGCTCCCGTGGAGGGGGGAGCACGTGGGTGGGGATGGCCGTCCGGGAGGACAAGATCTCTGAGGACGCCTGGCGTCTCTGAAGGAAGGGGACGGGGAGCACTTCTCAGCAGTGATCACCTGGTCTGTTGGGAATCATGCTTCAGTGTTGGCTTAGCTGCATGAATCGGAAAGGAAAGCGTTTTTCTTAATTATGGCAAAAAATTGTAGGGGAACACAGAAAATGTTATAGGCTGATACATGCGTGGGCACAGACACACACACACAGGAAACAATGAGCCGGATTCATAGAGCAGCTGGTTGAATTGCTTGTACAGGATCGGTTCAGTTTCAGTTCAGTGGCCCAGTCGTGTCTGACTCTTTGCCACCCCATGAACTGCAGCACGCCAGGCCTCCCTGTCCATCACCAACTCCCGGAGTCCACCCAGACTCATGTCCATTGAGTCAGTGATGCCATCCAACCGTCTCATCCCCTGTAGTCCCCTTCTCCGCCTGCTCTCAATCTTCCCCAGCATCATGGTCTTTTCATAAAAGCACAGTATATTCTGACTGGAATACAGATCGAGTTAGTGGTGAAGGAGAAAGAGAATGGCTTATTCTTTACAATTGGTTTGTATCTTAGCTGAGAAGTGTTCTGCCATGACTGGGAAGTAAAGGATGAAACTTCTCATTTTGAGGGAAGAATTGATACAGTTTGTGCAATGCCATCAACATTCTAACTCCTCCAAATTTATGACTTGGGCTGCCCTGATGGTTCAGATGGTAAAGAATCTGCCTGCAGTGTGGGAGACCTGGGTTTGATCCTTAGGTTGGGAAGATTCCCTGGAGAGGGGGACAGCTACCCACTCCAGTATTCTGGCCTGGAGAATTCCATGGACAGAGGAGCCTGGCAGGCTACAGTCCATGGGGTCACACAGAGTCAGACATGACTGATTGACTTTCTCACACACACACACACACACACACACACACACACACACACACACACGTCATTGCCTGCACTTAGGTGGCGCTAGTTGTAAAGAATCCGACAGCTAATGCAGAAGACGGAAGAGTCAAGGTTTTATCCCTGCGTGAGGAAGATGATGCCCAGGAGGAAATTATGGCAACCCACTCCAGTATTCCTGCCTGAGGAATCTCATGGACAGACGAGTCTGGCTGGCTACAGTCCATGGGATCACAAGGAGTTGGACACATGGGGTCACAACTTAAGTGACTTAGCACATAGCACATGTCGTTACCATGGAAATCACAGACTCTTTTGTTTCTTCTGGGTGTAATTTTTGAGGAGCCCTGGGCTAGTGTTTCTTAAAGAATGGGTCCATGGACCAGCAGCGTCTGTGTCACCTAGGATTTGTTAAAAATGCAGATTCCCAGGGCCCCAGTTCAGACCTTAGAACCAGAATGGGGGCAGGGGAGGGCAGGAGCCTCTATTTTGACATACCCTGCAGGTGGCTTGTACGCTCATTACATTTGAGAAGCACTGTCTGCAGAGGTAAATAGGATTGTTGGACCACCCGGCATCTTTGCCTCCCCTCTGAGCACCTGGTTAGAGTTTGCTACGTTTTAAGTAAACCCAGGACATTCATCTCTAAGTCAACAAAATCAGCAAAAATAATCAGATCAAAGACTAATGTGGAAAACCCTGTGAATTATTTCACGATGGTTCTCTGTTAGGCTGTTTCACATGCACATCTCTGTGAAAGATGTGGGATCAACAGGCCCAACGATGCACAGCAGCAGACGTTTCTACGCAAGCTCTCCTTTAAACATCACAACCGTAGTAGATAGTGAAAATAATAAATGATCTTAACTAGGGCTTAGTATGGAGAAGGCAGTGGCAGCCCACTCCAGTACTCTTGCCTGGAGAATCCCATGGATGGAGGAGCCTGGTGGGCTGCAGTCCATGGGGTCTCTAAGAGTCGGACATGACTGAGCGAATTCACTTTGACTTTTCACTCTCATGCATCAGAGAAGGAAACGGCAACCCACTCCAGTATTCTTGCCTGGAGAATCCCAGGGACGGGGGAGCCTGGTGGGCTGCCGTCTATGGGGTCGCACAGAGTCGGACACTACTGAAGTGACTTAGCAGCAGCAGCAGGGCTTAGTAGGTGATAAGCACTTTTCGAGGAACTCTGCAAATAGTAACTTACCTAATTCTGACAACATCCCCATGACACGCTATTTGATTTTTAGCTCCATTTTACTGAAGGGAAAACCAAGATTCAGAGAGGAGAGGGCAACGGGCAACGTCACGTATGTCTTACGTATCAAAGGCAGTAACCAAAGGCCAACAGGCTAGCTCTAGACGCCACGTCTTCACTACTAGGTATGGCGACTTTACTGTAAGCACGTTTATGTGATATCACTGGTGGGAAAGCTGATCTGTTCAATGCTTTCTTACGGTTGCAGAGTCACTGACTGGCAACCCAGTTCTGCCTCACTCCTCGGACTGGCCCACATTCTCCTATGCCAGCTCCTCCCTAAGTACCAACCACATCAATCAGATTTAGCTTTTTGCATAAAGGGATTCTACCCCATAGGCGTTGTTGGAGGAAATAGGCGAAATAATCCATAATCCAGTCCAATAATCCACTGAACTGAAAGAGTTCAATTCTTAGCAAGTAGTGAGAGGTCAACTTTAGCAAAGATTATGCATTGTTATATTAAGTAGACAAAGATTATACTGTATGTCATAGAATTTAAGATGTTGTTATGCCTAAGAAACATCCCGCCTCAGAGATCCTAAAATATGAAAGTCTGTGCATCTTTATAATAGATGAAATACGGCACTCGATCCATTTTAGACTTTAATCAGTGTTGAATGTTGGGTTGTCCTGGACTCAGCAGTAAAGAATGTGCCCGCAGTGCATGAAATGCTGCAGGGGCACGGGTTCCACCCCTGGGTCGAGAAGATGCCCTGGAGGAGGGCATGACAACCTGCTCCAGTGTTCTTGCCTGGAGAATCCCATGGACAGCGAGGCCTGGTGGGCTCCAGTCCATGGGGTTGCAAATTGTTTAGTTGCAATGACTAAACAACAACAACAATTTTTTAAGTTGTTAAAATGTTTGTGACAGGGTTGTAGGTAGGTATGTTTTTAAATTTCTCAGCCATCTGCTAAGGAATTATTTTTATTTCTTCTTATTATTCATTGCACACACGAAACAGTTGGGACGTAGAAAAATTAAGCAACTCAATCACAATCAAGCCACGAAATGGTGGGGTCAGGATGGCCTTTCGGCACCTCCGATGCCAAAGTCTTCGTGCTGTGCTGTGATGCATCAACCGTCTCGAATCCACAGATGCTTTTCTTGATTCTTCTTCATGCTGCATTTCCAGCTCTGGCATCTTGACTTTTTCACAGAGGAAATAACTGTAACGAAAGACTGAAAGCTTCCACAGGATCGAGGGAGAGAAAGGAGGCGAACACTGAGGGATGGAGTCCCAGGCGGAACGAAAGGCAAAGGTGCCCCCTCTGCTCCTTCACCAGCTCTGACCTTGCTCAGCAAACGCATCACAGGACATCAGGCTCCAGCCCTTCACTGAAGAGTCCCAGTGCCCTCAGCTCCCTCAAGCCTTCAGCTGTGCAGGAAATCATATAGGAAGGGCTGGTGGTGGAAAGCAGTACAGGTTCAGGCCTGGGCTCCAGCCTTGAAACAGGGACCACAGCACATTTTATTCTGCGGCAAAGTAATCACCCTATCATTAAGTTTAAAGAAATAATAGAATTGTAAATTTCCATATCTCACTGTGGTCTGAGAGAGGGATACCCATACCCAGCATTTTAAAGGACCAGCCCTAGGCTTTCTGACCTAACAGAACAAGCTTCTGACCATTCAGAAACCTCATTTTCCAAAGGGCGGGCTACATCATGAGAGTGGCTATACGCATCCCTGGCCTTTTCTTCTGACGTGCCTTCATAGTTAACAGAAGGAGATGTTTTATTTCATTTCCAGGATGGCCTACTATTTGGTATAAAAAAGAATGGCATTGGTTCCCTAACTGATCATTATGCCTGAGTGCATTGATACTGATTAGTAGTAACAGCCGCTCCTGAAGAAGTTCTTGCTTTTCTAATTTGATTCTTGTAGACGTGTCAGTCACTCAGTCGTGTCCAATTCTTTGCGACCCCGTGGACTGTAGCCTGCCAGGTTCCTCTGTCCATGGGATACTCCAGGCAAGAATACTGGAGTGGGTTGCCTTTTCCTTCTCCAGGGGAATCTTCGTAACTCAAGGGGCGAAGTCGGGTCTCCTACATTGCAGGCAGATTCTTTCCTGCCTGAGTCACCAGGGAAGCTTGAAAAGGGCTTGGGGACACTCCAACTCAAGCTCAGTTACACACCTAAGATTGGGTTTTCCATTCAGAAGAGTCTTGCTTGAATTAGACTGTTGGGGGAAAAATGCAGATCTGTTTTATAGCAGATTGTCTTTAGGGAAGTTTCATAGTACTCCTGATAACTGAGCTCTACTCATGATTTTGAGTTCAAGGGCATTAGCAAGGGGCGAGTGAGACTTGGTAGGTTGATAGCGTGTAATGAGTTTCCCCCATTTGACTTCCTGACGCTGCCTGAGGAAGCAGATTGTGTTCTTCTCTATGTGATTTTAGCAAATGACTTTACAAGATCAGTGGCTGTTATAGTAGTGGCAGCCAGAAAATTAAATATATATATACACGTTCACACACACACACACATATATATATAAGAGTTCAACTATTTTAATATTTATGCTATGAAGAATCTCTAATGCAATTTCCCCATCCATGGGTTTATTAGATTGTAATTACTAATAAGATACCAAGTGTGTAAGAAAGAGGAAGACTGTAAGAAAAATCCATCCCCCCTGCCAACCTTTCCATTACCTTCCACAGTTTTCTGCCACTGGAGATGCATTTTCTAGAACTGAAAAAAAAATGATAGCTAAAATTTGAATATGTGCATTTATAAAACTGAAAACAGGGACTTGTTAAACTTTGTAAGCATATCTTTATTGATTAAGTAGAAACAAGTATATTATAGTTGGTGGGAAGAAAAAAAAAATGAGTGCAACTTGAGGAATCTAAAATAAACTTATCTAGAAATGAACTTACTATGAAATAGACTCATGGATGTAGAAAACAAGACTTGTGCTTGCCAAGGGGTAGGGGTATGGGGGGAAGGATGGATTGGGCGTTTGCAATTAGCAGATGCAGTCTAGGATGTACCGGATGGATAAACCACAAGGTCCTACTGTATAGCACAGGGAACTATATTCAATATCCTGTGATAAACCATAATGGAAAACAATATGAAAAAGAATACATATTTATGTATCACTTTGCTGCATGCATAGTAGAAATTAGCACAACATAATAAGTTAATTATAACTTCAATAGAATAAATTAAAAGATGAGTATAACTTGCTTGAGGTTAAAAGAAATATAATAAATAATATTTCCAAGCGGCTACAGATTTTGAGATAGCCACGAAGAAGTCACAAACATGCCTTGCGGCTGGGATTTTAACGTGACTTTTAAAGCAGTGGAAAATTAAAAGGAGATGTTCGGTGGTAGATGAAAGATAGGAAAAAGTCATTGCTCTGTGAGATTTAATAGGAGAGTCTTAAACGTGCCTCCTCCAGCACTTTCTGAAGACTCGTGAAGACGGCTTATAGCTCTGAAACACTTGATCAGTTTTATTTGTGGTGCGTATAATACAGGAGATTCAGGAGCCGCTGTTTTAGTGACAGTGCTCACTGGAAGTTGTCAGGTATCACCGAATACAAAAATCTCGAGGAATGGAAATGTCCTCTGATAGCCAAGGCCCCAGGTTTTCATTTCCAGGAGATTTAGGTTGGGATTGTCTTGGCCCCTCTTATTCTCTCTCTCATTAGCAGAGCAGAGCAGTTTCTCTTTTCTTTCTGTGTGAGTGTGGATGCTGGCTCAGGGGCAGGCTCGTGGGGAGTAGGCTTCTCTCCAAGTCCCTGCTTCCACGCCTCATCCCAACTCTGCTGCGGAGGAGATTTATAAAGACTCTGGGCAAGTGAGCCCTTTAGATTTTCGCATCTCCTCATCTTTAACAGCAACTCTCAAAATCTCCAAACCAAAACCCCGTAGCATCACCACAAATAACAAGCAGTGAGCTAAGCCTCCCTTGCAAACCGTGCCTGAGCCTAGGAGCCTTTCATTTCACCCAGCAAAGCCAAACACCAGAGAATTGATAGGCCCAACAGCGGCTTAGTAAACAAACCAAGGGCTTTGTTCCCAAATCCTATGTTTAGGTGGCTTCATTGTTTTCCCCCTTAAATTGCTTTCAATTTGTGTAAAGAGCCACTCTAAAAGTTTAAAAAAAAAAAAAAATACACACCCAGCCCTAAAGGTAAACAAAAGCTCCGTTTCTAGTAAGATTGCAAAATTTTAACTGCAGTGTGTTTCTCTGCTTTCACTAAGGTTAAAAACACAACCTTGTGTGTGTGAGTGTGTGAAGTCACTCAGTCGTGTCCGACTCTTTGCAATCCCGTGGACTGTAGCCCACCAGGCTCCTCTGTCCATGGGATTCTCCAGGCAAGAATACTGGAGTGGATTGCCATTTCCTTCTCCAGGGAGGAAACACAACCTTACCTCTAGTCAACTCCTGTGGTCTTTCACGAAGAGGGTGATGGAGCTTCTAGAAGGATGTGTAAATCAAGGGTGCTGTACAGGACATTTTAGGGAGTCAGAGGTCATTTGTCCGGTGGTTATGTAGGGGGCATGGACAATGCTCCAGAAGGGTGAGGACGGAGCTGAAGTGCTGAGCGTTCATTCTTGGTTCTACGGGCCACGTGCTCTCAACAGAAAGATCAAATCAGATGACCAGGTTCACCAAAATCACATATTCATGGGTTTCTATTTTGGGAAGACCTCCCCAGATAATATTGCTATCCTGCTATGCAAATGTCAGAATATTACTGCTATGTGAAATAAAGTATTGTTGAAGTTGGGTTCCCTTGAGTTTGATCCGCCATCACCTTCATTTAAATACAACAAGGATATTTCATTAATATTTAGTTTCCTTTCCAATGTGGGTTTTAAAATTTGCTGAGGCATTTCTTACCTTCCAAACATAGCTTCATGAATGAAACAGTGATATGAATGAACAGAATACATTCCCTTTATTTGAAGGAAACTCGGAAGGAAATAAACACACAAAAATAAAGAGACATCCTTTTCTCTGAATTATTCATTCGTGGGAAATTCTGAAACTTGCAAACCACAGTAAGTTCTTGAGTAGCAAGGAGAAAATACAACCCGAATCAACCAGCAGAAGCAGCCCCTTCTCCAGACGGGAAGCATCCCCTGTCCTCGTGGGAAGAGAAGGCAGGAGCAACGGTCATTTCCATTTTCATCTTCACTTGCTCAGCATTTTAGCCCGCTGTATATTCGCAAGCCTTGTATGAAAACCTCCCACAACATCTCAGGTATTTGACTGTTTCATGGGCTTTCTCGGGTTCTGCCAGTCTTTTATTCTTTTAAACTGAAGTATAATTGACATAAAATACTGTATTAGTTTCAGGTGTACATCGCAGTGATTCAGTATTGATACACATTTTGAAATGGTCACCGTGATACGGCCAGTCACCATCTGTCACCATGGGAAGTTATGACAATAATTCGCTGCACATAAGCTTCCAGTTATAAAGTAAACACAAGGATGTAATGTGCAGATTTAACCGTGTCCATTATCTGCTGATCTAATATTTGCAAATTCGCCTACTTGCCAAGATTTATTTCTAACCCCCTCCAAATCGAATACCTGGGAGCTTTCCTGGTCTCTAAGGGACTCACAGAGCAAGTTTGTCACCCAAGGGGCACGTTTCCAGCTCAGGTGGTAACTCTGCCTTCTTGTTTCAGCTGTAATACTGCAAGCATGTACTCTCCCCATGGTCTGTTTCATGCCACGTCTTTTGCATTTTTTTTTAATACTTTTTGCTGGTGATTTCCCTGTTTAAAATGGCCCCCAAGCCTGGCGCTGAACCTTGTGTAGGAAGGCTGTGATAGGACTTACAGAGAAGGTCATCCGTTAGAGGGGGCTTCATTCAGGCACAAGGTCGGTGTCAGGGCACCAACACTAGCTATTAAATGTGGCATCTTTAAACAGAAGCACACACAAAACCAGGTCATGTGTTGGCTGGCTGATGAAGATCTCGTGACCAGAAGCTTGCAGGAATGCAATCCCGTGCTCCCCGCTAGGACCTATGGTCAGTAGTCACCACCTCAGTGTCCACAGCATCAGAGTGGAACATAATTGCCACGAAGACTTCCCAGGTGGCTCAGATGGCAAAGAATCAGCCTGCAGGGGGGGAGACCAGGGTTCGATCCCTGGGTCGGGAAGATCCCCTGGAGAATGGCTACTCACTCCAGTGTTCTTGCCTGGAGAATCCCAAGGACGGAGGAGCCTGGTGGGGAGACAGGGGGGCTGCAGTCCATAGGGCTGCAAAGAGCCGGACACGACTGAAGCGCCTTAGCACGCACACCGTGAATAAGGAGCATCTGATTGGTTTTCACTGTTCAAGTTGTTTATCGGACACAGAATTGTCTTAACCTTCCGTTGTGTTAGAATCGTTTTGGAATACTGATAGGAGTTTAGTTTCAGCACCAGGGTTCCGTAGAGCCAGGCTCCCATTTATCTGTTCTTCAGTCTGACCGTGAAGGGAAGATGCCGTATTTGCATTCTGGGAACCCGGCCCTGGGCTCTGGCGATGAAAGGGCTTTACTTTTCCGTGAAGCTCTAAGGACCGCCATCTGTCACAGCAGGTGAAAGACCCTCCAGCTGTGTTTTTCCACTCCTGCTGCACCTCTGTAAAAATTTCTTTCACTATTTAAACAGTTTTAATTCCCTTCCATGTTTAAATTCCCTATTTGAATGCCAAGTGGCATTATGGCTCAATGGAGGTGTGACTGTCCCTTCTGCAAACTGGGCAATTTGCACAAGGAGGGGAGGGTTCATTCCAGACTTGTTATGAAACCAACAAATGAGTATTTTTGAAAGTTAGCTGTTTATTTCCACTTTAAAAGCAGACATATAAAATTGAAATGTCTTATGAAAGCATTTATAAATGTTTTGATATTCTTTTCTGAGTGTCTGACCTCTTCTGAATCTTTTAAATATACATAGTAATTTCCTCTAAGTATTAGTTGAAAGAAAATTGTATCTGTTATGTAAAAATTGCTTCATGAATAATTATCTAAAAGTTACTGTTATATTATGCTCAAGTTTAGAGGAAGAGCCTGCAACAACCATCAGGAAGTTTTAGTGCTCACTTTGCTACTAGTTCACTATACAAACTTCTATCAATTGCTTGATTCTTTCTGGGCCTCAATTTCTTCAATTTAAAATAAAGTGTTGAGACTGGGTTTCCTTTGTGACGTATCATCTGGGGGGAAGGTGTGATCATATGTACACGGTAAGCATTCATCTTGCCCCAAGAACTTTGCCTTTGTATCTTATATCATTATTATTATTTATGAATCATTTCTCAGAATTCACAAATGATGGAACAATTGTTCTATCGTCTTCAAAATATTGCACTGTTGGGAAAGGTTAGGTTTGAAATTCCTCTAAACACTAATAAAAATGAAATCAATATACAGATATTTGTGTTCAATATCATAAAACTAAAGTTTCCAGATTACTATTATATTACTATTTTTTGTAAACCAGCTTCAAACAGTTTAGAAAAAGTGAATATTTAAAACTATTAATCTCTTGTTTTCTTCTATAGTTAATTTTTCATCTTATTCTATATCATTGCAATTATAACATATTTTTTGTAAGTTCTGGGCCATTTTCTTATTTAGCAATTCAGGTTACAGTCAGCCATTGAAAAGATTCATTATGTAAGTAGAGAGGAGAGATGCTTAAGTAGAAAAGGATATGACATAGGGGATAGGCTGATAGAAAGGTTTTCATGTATTTGAAAGAGTCTTGTTGGCACAAACCTTCCTTTTTCTTCTTGTTTGGAGCATTCTGTGACATTCTTCATGACAAGGCTTCAATTTAGACGGATTGAGTTTGCAATTGAAAGGTGCATTTCAGCTGTTTGTACACAAATATGAAACAATTATTGTTCGAAGCACATTTATCCCAGTATCCCCATGTAACCATGGTGACACAGCCCCATGACTTGAAAGATGGCACTGGACGTGCATCTATGAACAAGTCTCACGCTGTAGTTCTGGACGTGAAAGACCAGTGGAGAGACATGAGTAGAGGGTGGATGCATGAAATCCGAGAATGCGCAGCACCTTTTATTTTAGGATTTCTCATTTCGGGTTTTAAATACAAACCACTCCTCTCATAGGGACCCGATTCCCAGAATGCAAATACAGCACGTTCCCTTCACAGTCAGACTGAAGAACAGCTCAATGGGAGCATGGTTCTACAGAAGCCCGGTGCTGGCAGAAGCTTCCTCACCAAGCTTCTCCTTGAGTCTCCAGAACCAAAGGTGTCTCTCAAGTGAAAAGCATGTGTTTCATTCCCCACACTTTCCTTCCCCAAATCCTAGGAGCTTGTCTTCATTGGTCTGGGCTGCTATAACAAAATACCACGGACAGAATGGGTTCGAGCAATAGATGTTTGTTTCCCACAGTTCTAGAGGCTTCACGTCCAAGATCATTGTGCTGACGTAGGTTCTGGTGGTTTACAGGGGGCCACCTTCTTGCTTTACCCTCATGTGGAAGAGAGAAAAAGAAGAAAAGAAGCAAGCTCTCTGGTGTGTCCTGTTACAAGGGCACTAATCCCATTTATGAGGACCACCCCCTCATGACCTCATCTAAATCTGATCACCTCCCAAAGGCCCCACCTCCTAAGGCCATTGCAAGGGGGTTAGAGTCTCAACATATGAATTTGGGGGAGACACATTCAGTTCATAACAAGCCTGAAATAAAGGTGAGGGGGAAGAAATGGGCCACCTTTTTTAAAGATGAAGTTAGGCATAACCTAACCTAAGCCTGTGGGGACAGTTTCTTTCAAAAAGTAAATCAAAGACTCAAGCCAGATTTTCTTAAGAGATAGTTGAAAATTTAGAAAATTTGGATAGTCGAAAATTAGGCTTGTTAGAAAACACTGACCTGGGTCAGGACATGATGTTTCCGGGATACTTGACATCAGATTGCATTTGCTAAAAATGCTTTTTTCTACTCCATTTGGCTATTAAATTGCTACATGGATTTCCAGAAAAATGCTTTGGACTTTGTTGCATCAAAAATGTAAACTGTTTTATCAAAGCAAACTTTATAACATCTACTAAGATTTCATGCTTATAATGTGCTTTCCTAAATTCCTCAAGACATATAATCCATTCCTAACAAGTCTTATGTTTCAAACAATATTTTACAAAAATACAGTCAGTTTGTTTTTATGGCCTTGAATATTTCATAGCTCAAGATCCTCATAATTTGGCTTTGTTGAAACCCCTCTCTTCATTTATAAAAGCTTACCTCTTATATTATCATACAGATGAAACATCTCTAATTTTACATTTCTAATTAAAAATCTAGTTAACAATCTTTGCTGTAGACTGTTGGCCTGTTGGCCCTGAAACACCTCTTGGTTGGCACTGGAATTCTGTTTGCTTGAGAGTCTGCAAAAGAGGTAAATTTCTGATGATTTAGACAAGCAGTGTGGATGAGCCCCAAAAACATCAGTGCTTTTCATTTATTTCCTACGTGAACGGGAGAGGCTTAGGCTGTGGATTGCAAGTTTATCCCTCAATTTCTCCCTTTAAAAATGAGATTAGAAAATTGTTTTCCCAGAACATGGGTAAAAAGATTTATGAGACATTAAGCTGTTCCTTTAGAAATACATTTTGTTCTTCCAAACCCCCATGCACCTGTAGAAGCGGGAGAGGCAGCAGAGAAACCAAACAGCATGTCAAAAGCATCCCTCTCAAAAGCCCTGCCAGAGCCGACAACAGAGGGAAATGCGCCAGGCGAGGGTTTGTGATAGCCAGCTGGACTCGAGCTGAAGTTGAGATCAATTAGACAGTTAGTAAAAAAAATCTGAACGAATGTCAGGAAAGTTTGCTTTAAGCACCTAAAGCATGCTAGGTCCTGGGCTCGAACTGTGACAAGTCTAGGGAGGAAAATTATACAATCCTGGGAGAGAGTAGGGAATACTGCAGTGAGAGCTGAACAAAATGTGTATCTGTGTGTGTGTGTGTGTGTGTGTGTGTGTGTGTGTGTGTCACAGGGGAGGGAGAGAAAAGTCACTTTGGACTAAGATGTGAAGAATGACCTCGAGTTGGGTAGATGGTACCACACTCTCAGGAAGAAGTGACAGGGACGAAAGTGTGTATCCACTGGCCGGTACAGTCGCTAGTCACATAAAGATAACCATTGTTATGTATTCACTTCAGTCGTGTCTGACTCTTTTGTGACCCCATGGACGGTAGCCTGCCAGGCGCCTCTGTCCATGGGATACTCCAGGCGAGAATATTGGAGTGGGTTGCCATTTCCTTCTCCAGGGGTCTTCCTGACCCAGGGATGGAACCTCCCCCATGTCTTCTGCACTGGCAGGTGGATACATTACCACTGATCCATGAGAGAAGCCCAAAGTTAACCATAGACCCCTGACTATCTGATGGCTGTTGAGGCTAATTATCAAGTACTTGAGAAGAATTAACTGGCCTTTTGAACAGTGGTATTGCAACTCCATCTAGTCAAGGCTATGGTTTTTCCAGTGGTCATGTATGGATGTGAGAGTTGGGCTGTGAAGAAGGCTGAGCGCCGAAGAATTGATGCTTTTGAACTGTGGTGCTGGAGAAGACTCTTGAGAGTCCCTTGGACTGCAAGGAGATCCAACCAGTCCATTCTGAAGGAGATCAGCCCTGGGATTTCTTTGGAGGGAATGATGCTGAAGCTGAAACTCCAGTACTTTGACCACCTCATGCGAAGAGTTGACTCATTGGGAAAGACTCTGATGCTGGGAGGGATTGGGGGCAGGAGGAGAAGGGGACAACAGAGGATGAGATGGCTGGACGGCATCACTGACTTGATGGACGTGAGTCTGAGTGAACTCTGGGAGTTGGTGCTGGACAGGGAGGCCTGGCGTGCTGCGATTCATGGGGTCACAAAGAGTTGGACACGACTGAGCAACTGAACTGAACTGATTGCAACCCCAAATATGTAAAGAGAAGAGCAAGTGAATCCATCACCCACCCTGCGAAGCCTTTGCAGTCTGGTGGGCCAAGTCAGATAAAGTTTTAAAAGTACAGCTATCATCATGTTTCGCCAACCTGAATGATATATTACCATATCTAGGACACTCAGTGACATTTGATTAAGTGGTAATTATACCAAAAGCTTGATAATAGGAAAGAATGTATTAAGTATGTGAATGACAGCCTATTAGAATATTACCCATTATAGAATAGTTCAGCCATGGTGATCTCATTCATATTGCATTTATTTCATAAAATGATTTCTCTTGAATAAGTATAGTTCAAGAAAGCTTCAAGTTTCAATGCCTTTTGTTAGAAATATTCTCAGAGACCTGAAATATTTGATCAGATCAGCTGTGCTTGGCCCATCTGTTTTATCTGAAGGAGAATTGGAGAAAGTGTTTTTGGTGGGTAAACTGGGTTAACCCACCCAAAACTTTGCTTCAGGTGTACTTGTCAAGGAATGACCGATGCTAATTTTCCCAGATGTTAGATGACTTAGAGAATACTCAAACCCCAGCTTCCTGATTCCCGCTTCCTAGCTTCTCAGCCTTCAACATTATTTCCACTACCACAAATTTTTAAAAAATATTGTTTGAAAATTTGAATATTCCTTTTTTCTGCTGGTTTGATGCTAGTGAAATGATTTGATGAGAAATAGATTTGTTTTCTTAAAAAACTAGCAGCTACTGTAGAAGGCGATGTTAGAAGTCAGAGGAAAGAAATTGACTTCCCACCTGTGTTTTGCTCTCAGCTCTGAAACTGACAGGTTTTGTACAAGTTGTTATTTTCCATGAATTTCTTTTTCCTGGTCAAATCAGGATTATAAAATATGTCTCACAGAATTTTCTGGAAGATTAGGAAACAAATGTGAAAAAAACTGGAAACATAAACTCTTGGAAAACTTAACTTGTTATTATGCATTATATTATTAGGCCATTATGTTGCATTAAAGTATTTGGATTATTTTATCTGTATGGTATCATATTATGCCATTGTGTATTATAATGATACACACTGTGTTTTTCAAATTATATAGTACTTGTTAAGTGCCATGAAAAATTTAGACCATGACAAATAATTCCCATGTTAGCAGCCCATGTCCATATTTCCAAAGAAGCCACTGACAATTTCAAGATAGTATTTGGTAGACCAGATTATCTTTGGCAGGATGGAGGGATTTTTAGTAGTCATCTTTACAACTGATTTCATTGCTTCAACAAATCCTTTTTGTGGCAGCAGACAAAATCATTTAAGATGGCTTAGGTGAACAGAAGGACTTGTTCAGGTTTTGTTAATATCATACTGTACATACAGTGTACATGGCATTAAATAATATACCTTCAGTTATTTGCGAGTAGACTTTTTGGCATAACTTTCCTGTATCCATACCTTTTCTGCAATAAATAATTATTTCTTTAGAAATGATATAGACTACTGAATAAATGGGAAATATTTCTGGAAAATCTGGCCCCTGTTTCATGAGACTACATGTTTATCTACTGCACATACAAACACACATGTCCCAGATTCACACACAATATACCATGAGTTAATGTATATGCATGGTGACAAAATGGAATGCTTTGATCAACCAATGATTGTAACTTTATGCAACAGTATCATCTAGTATAAGGATACTTACTTTCTTGGAATTTAGAGACTTCCTTAAAGAAATTTGTCTCTGAATATGCAGACAGAGCCCTGAAGACTGTTTAAAACAGGAGGATTTTTTAAAATGTATTACTTTAATCTGTTAACTAAAAAGTTAAATACAAGGTCAAGCATTTTAAAGAGACCTCAGAAATGCAAATTTGAAATAGTTCCTGCTGAGTTTAGGTAAACATATTAATCCTAGAGGAAGGAAAAGTTAAAATGAGATTTAAAAAGCTATTTATGGATAGAAAAAAACAAAATGTTTTAAAATGACAAGATATTTTGTAATAAATCTTTGATTAAAAATATAGGATACTATGAGTTAATCACTGCAGATGGTGATTGCAGCCATGAAATTAAAAGACGCTTACTCCTTGGAAGGAAAGTTATGACCAACTTAGATAACATATTAAAAAGCAGAGAATATTACTTTGCCAACAAAGGTCCGTCTAGTCAAGGCTATGGTTTTTCCAGTGATCATGTATGGATGTAAGAGCTGGACTGTGAAGAAAGCTGAGCCCTAAAAAAATTGATGCTTTTGAACTGTGGTGCTGAAGAAGACTCTTGAGAGTCCCTTGGACTGCAAGGAGATCCAATCAGTCCATCCTAAAGGAGATCAGTCCTGGGTGTTCATTGGAAGGACTGATGCTGAGGCTGAAACTCCAATACTTTGCCCACTTCATGCGAAGAGTTGACTCATTGGAAAAGACCCTGATGCTGGGAGGGATTGGGGGCAGGAGGAGAAGGGGACGACAAAGGATGAGATGGCTGGATGGCATCACCGACTCGATGGATGTGAGTCTGAGCGAACTCTGGGAGTTGGTGATGGTCAGGGAGGCCTGGCGTGCTGCGATTCATGGGGTCGCAGAGTCAGACATGACTGAGCAACTGAACTGAACTGAACTGAACTGATGTGTTAGAAAAATAATAGGCAGTCTTGGAAAATATTTGTCAAAGTGTTGGGACAATCATAAAAATGAATCTGCTATAAATTAGTTTTGTCTCTCCTACTGGTGACAAAATCCATATAGGATATAAAGGGCAGATACATCCTAGCAGTTTCTTTGATAAGTTCAAATTTAAAACAAAAAATTAAGGAAAAAACTAAGGATAACCAAGGGAAAACATAGCGGTATGTTTCATAATTCAGTGATCGTGCATTTATTTTATTCAGCAAGTATTTATTGCAGGCCATTTGCAGTACAAGTGCTGTAACAGGCTCCCTGGCAGGAGGAAGAGCAGAACCCCATCTCTTAAAATCTGATGTGAGAGAAAAACGAGTCATTAGAAGCCACTGATAGATTTTCAGGAGAGAAAGTAACAGTTAAATTTGCATTTAAAAATGCTCCCTCCAAAGACAAAGTAGAGAAAAAATTGGAAGGGGCAAAAGTCAGAAAATAACTCAAGCTGAGTATAAAGTGACCCCTCTCCAACCACCTTCCCTCCAAAAAAAATAAAGAACAACAGAAATGGGTGTTAGTTGCTCAGTCGTGTCCGACTCTTTGTGACCCACAGAATGTAGCCCTCCCAGGCTCCTCTGTCCATGGGATTCTCCAGGCAAGAATATTGGAGTGGGTGGCCATGCCCTTCTCCAGAGCATCTTCCTGACCCAGGGACTGGACCTGGGTCTCTCTCACGGTGGGCAGATTCTTTACTGTCTGAACCACCAGAGAAGCCCCCAAGACAGAAAAACACGTTTGATGCCATTCATTCAAGGGGATGCAGTCGTTGTATTGGGGAATACGGTGGAGTCTTCCCGTGTAGGAGTGAGTTTAAGCAAGAGGGACTTACAGAGCCTTAGCAGAGCACCTTGGAAATGGCACCGGGAGGTCGCGCGTCTCCCTGTAAGGCATCAGGCCCTATTTTCTAGGGTGTGAGCTAGCTAACGCTGACCTGTAGGGTCGTGATTGGTCTCTGACAGTGAGGACCTTCCAGTGAGTGCAGGCTGACCTGCCAGTCGATTCCTGAGCTGGTCCACTGGGCTGGTCTCCATTTCACAGGCCTGATGCATGCATTTCCCTTATCAGGCTGAAAATGGGGAAGCAATACAAATGAACCATCACAAAAATTTTTAAGTGATGATCTGAGGATGAAAGCCCCAAATGAAGCAAGATTTTCTAAGTGTTCTAGCATCAGAGTGGAGCTTCTAAGTCTGCCCAGGAGACACTGGGGATTTACAGATACAGTAGAGCTGTTGTAAAACTAATCAGAAGTTGCGTAGTACAGGGACATCTGCAGCTTTGCCGGAAGACAGTCTTAATCCTGCAGCAGCAAGCTTGGAAAGCAGGGAACCACAGCTGAGCTGTCCCCTCTCTTCAGGTCTCTGCTTGTCAGTGCTCCTCTGACGTGTTGATGGAACCCTGAAACAGAGAGACAGCTCACTGCGATATTAGTTGGAAATTAACTGTGCTTACTATTAGCGAGTACAGTCAGTGGTGGTAAAACCAGCCTTGGGGTTTATCCGGAAACAAGAGTTTAGGTGGGGCTGCTGCAAAATTAGAGGTAAAATATCTCTCCAAAATTCTCAGTGGCAGAAAAAAGGAAAACAGGTACCGTGATAATGATCCATAGTTGATTTCTCGTATTGATTGATTGGTCTGTGGTTGTGTTAGATATCAGAAGTCATCACACGAGCCCACAATTATTTTATCCAGGCTGATGTCATAGATTATCTTATGCCCTAGAAAGTTTTCATTGTCTCCCATGAGGCATGTAACAAGACACCTTTTGACAGTCTTTTAGATACCATATACATACCCCAGTTCCTACATGTAGGTAGGTCTTGTTTTATTCTGGAGAATATTGTTTAAGGGGAAATACCAAGCTGAGGGCAGTGAGGTTCTACATAATAGGCTTACACAGAGGGAGGTTTGTCCGGAGGTAAATATAGAGCCTGCCAATGTTAAAAAAAAAAAAAATCTTCATATACACAAACAAGGAGACCTGTTTTAACACAAACTCTATATTCAGTATACTTGCAAAGAACTGATTCATTGGAAAAGACCCTGATGCTGGGAAAGATTGAAGGCAAAAGGAGAAGGGAGCGGCAGAGGATGAGATGGTTTGATAGCATCATTGACTCAATGAACATGAATCTGAGCAAACTCCGGAAGACAGTGGAGGACAGAGGAGCCTGGCATGCTGCTGTCCATGGGGTCAAAAGAGTCTGACTGAAGCACGACGACAAACACATCCACCCAATACAGTGGCTGATATGGCTACTAAGAAATAATAGTAACAAAGCATAGCCTCCAATCATAGAGGAAAGGACGTAAAAATCTCACTCAGCCTGAATTGACTGAATACATCAGAAATATGTGGGACTTCCCAGGTGGCTCAGTGGTAAAGAATCTGCCTGCCAACGCAGGAGACACAGCAGATACTGGTGGAGAAGGGCGTGGCAACCCACCCCAGTGTTCTTACCTGGAAAATTCCACGCACAGCAGAGCCTGCTGGGCTGCAGTCCCTGGGGTTGCAAAGAGTCAGGCACAACTGAGCATGCACACAGGCACAGATCAGAAATCTCTACATTTCTGAAGTCTGAGAAGTCACATTTTAAACAGTGAGAATGGTAGAAGTCAAGTCAAAAAAGTGTTAACCAGTAAAAAGTCTATAGAAACAGCTGAAATGGTGTGTTAATGAGGTCGTGGATGGATCCTGTGTATTTCTAGACTCAGGACCAGGAACAACCCACAGAAATTGCTAGAAACAGAGTTCAGGCCCAGATGAGAACAAGCTTCTCAGCCCTTAGAGAGTCTGAAAGGGTCGTGGACTCCTTTTCCAGAGAGAAAAAGTTGGCGAATGTCCTGATCTTCAGAAAGTCATCTCACTCATTATTTCTGAAATAGGCATTTAGACACTTGGAACAAACTAGCTAAGTGTAGCTTTTTCTTCAACTCACAAAGCAGATTTAATGTTTCCAGTTGAGTCTGACATAGTCTTCTAGCAGTGAAAATTGCACACACTACAGGGAAAATGATTAATACTCAGTATCCGTCACTTGCAATGTTCTCATATTTTTGTCTCGATATTCAGGAAAATAAAATTGCTTGTCCTGTTCTTTTAGCCAGACTGTTCCCTTCAACTCATTAGTTTATCTCGGAAACTCCACTTTTCAAATTTAAAGACCCATGATTAGAATGCTTAATATTGATGGAAAAAGTAAAATGAATACATTACCAACAAAAATAAAAATATTTGCCATCCTTCTAAATAAATGTCCTCTAGATTTGTTTCATCCACTGTAACTTTTGCTTTTAAAAATTCAGTATGCAGTATTATTGTAAATTTCTCCAAGTTTTAAACATCCTTAATCTATAAACTCACATGAAAATTTGTTATAGTTCTTTTCTTTAATCTTTATTTTATTTTTAATTGGAGGATTATTGCAATATTGTGTTTGTTTCTGCCATACGTTTCTGCCATACATCAACGTGAATATAGTTGGAAAATATTGATAAATAATATTCTTAAAGACATAATAGTACCTGTTAAGAAAATCTGTTCAATAAAGATTCATATCCAGATCTCACATCCAGAGATCGTATTGTAACCATGTGTTACAATGGGATGAAAACTTTTAATCAATAAAGCGGGCCCAAGTAAGCCAGCCACATCACCAGTGAAGTGCTCAGGATACAGAACTTAGTGACTGCTCATTAAGTCATTGTTCTTTACTTGAAGGAAGTGTGATTCTTGCAACATTAAACAAGTATTCATTAATAGTGGAAGGCTTGTAGAAATAATTCCTGATTGTCTCAAGGTTTGCTTTGTAGTACTGATTTTTTAAAATCCATTCCAGATCCAGCATGATTAACAATTTAATTCTGATTTGGTCCCTTGGCTTCATTCTCTGAAACTAAAGAGTCAATGTGGAGAAGTAATTCTATTAACGTACGCTATTGGGTTTTGCATGCTTTCTAAACATTTTTCCTTCCAGAAATTCAAATTATTTTATGCCGTATTCAACTCTTTTGTTAGCCTTTGCTTCTTTTCTTTTATTAACTGGAAGAATTTCTGTGGCCTTTTTATTATTTTTTAATTCTAAAGTTAATATTTTAATACTTTTCTTTAAATTTTATCTGTTTTGTTTTAGTTATCCTAGATTATAGTGTGGAGGTTGTAGTTTAATAATTACTGGTTAAGAGTGAAAGTGTTAGTCACTGAGTCGCGTCTGACTCTTTGCTACCCAATGGACTGTAGCCCACCAGGCTCCTCTGTCCATGGAATTCTCTAGGTAAGAATACTGGGGTGGGTAGCCATTCTTTTCTCCAGGGCGTCTTCCCAACCCCGTGACTGAACCCGGGTCTGCTGCATTGCAGGCAGATTCTTCACTATCTGAGCCACCAGGAAGGCCCCTACCTACCCTACCGATCCCACCTCCCCGCACCCTCCCCTCTACCCGCCCCCCATGAAGCTGCATAAATCTGAGAACGCAAATGAAAACCAACGTGAATTCTTTCACATCGTCTCTTTTGATGCACAAAAGGGGTACTGAACGAAGGTCAAGTCTGAAGGGAAATGTCATACATTTAGTTTCTTTCAAGTTGATTTTAAGATGAGGGCAGGGAATTCTCATTGAAAGCGTCCATTTAGCTGTTGGAGGGTTTGTGGCAATCCATGAACCACCACATCAAGCGTCTGGGTTGACACTGTCATGGGAAAATGAAGGTGTACAGAGAAGATATTTTCTGGCTGTGCTGCTCTGATTCCATTATTTGAATTGCATGAGCTTTCTTTCATTTTTTCGTTTCTTAATTCAACTAACATTTTTGAGTGTTTGCGAAATGTTTTGCATTGTGCAATGCCCTGGACGTGTAAATGGAGAAATAAACAGGCTCCTTCCAGGTTAGATATATTAACACATAAAAGACAACAAAAAATCCAGTGGGGTAAGTTCCATGTCAAATAAACTGTATACCTAACCCAGCCTTGGCAGGGAGGAGGTCTTCAGGAGGAAATGCTGAGATGACCAGGGTAAGATTTGGTACACAGGGAATGCAGGGGACAGTCAAGTTCAAGTTCACACCATATGTGAAGGGATGGGAGGGGCAAAGGAGCACTTGCTCAGAGTGCAACTGAGGAAAGCTCAGTGCTTCTGAGCTAAGATTGGGTAGAGCTAGGAGGAGAGAAAGGGAGGGTAGAGAGGAGTGCTGAAAAAAAAAAAAGCTAGAAAGTGCTAAGTAGGGTCGTATCATGCAGAATCTCATTAAGGAATTAGTACATTATCCTGATGCATAGAGAAGATGAAAGGCTTTGCCTCTGTAGATTATTCAGACCGTCAGGTGGGGAGTGGATTCTAGGCAGCCAGCTGAAAGATTAGAAGGCAGTCACCATGTTCTTGGACAGGAAGGAGGGTGGGTCTTGTTGGGGTAAAGGCAGTGGGGCTCAAGCGGAAGTTAGTAGGTTGAGAGCTATTTACAAGATTGTTGGTTCCTTGAGAGCTCAGTTGGTAAAGAATCTGCCTGCAATGCAGGAGACCCCGGGTTGATTCCTGGGTTGGGAAGATCCTCTGGAGAAGGGATAGGCTACCCACTCCAGTATTCTTGGGCTTCTCTGGTGGTTCAGATGGTAAAGAATATGCCTGCAATATAGGAGACCTGGGTTCAGTCCCTGGGTGGGGAAGATCCCCTGAAGAAGGGAAAGGCTACCCACTCCAGCATTCTGGCCTGGAGAATTCCATGGACTGTATGGTCCATGGTGTCACAAAAACTGGGACACGACTAAGCGACTTTCAATTTCACTTTTTATGTGAGTATATAATTTTCATAGTATTGATATTTTTTTCTGCTCTTTGTATCATGACAGCCTTTCCAAGTTTTCTCTTTGGGTTTATTTTGGTTTCATTTTTGTGTAAATAAGAAACATTCTCAAATATCTTATGATGCTTGCCTGTGTGTGTGTGTGTGTGAGAGAGAGAGAGATTAGGAGAGAAACCCTTGAAAAGCTGACTGGTTAATTTTTTACTGGTGGACAGGAATTTCAGAATCTGTATTGAGTTCTCTGTGCTAATCCTTCAACATAAGCATCTGAGGTTTATCTTTCTTATTAGGTCAACAACTACTTCTTCATTGGCTTTTACTTTTTGTATGGATTGTGGTTTCAGGATTTAGGTATCTTCAGGTTTCATAAAAGATTATATTACTGTTCTGATTCTCCTTGATGTTATTTTTAAGATTCCCAAGTGCAGAAGGCAATTTTTAGAAGTGTCTGAAATATGCCATCTTCAAATCGGAAGTCTGCTATTTAATTATTTTTAGATTTTTATTGGGCACTCCTTGGGAACTGAATTATGATGAATTTGCTCAGATTGTCATATAATTATCATTAATTTAAGGAACAATTAAATACAGTTTATTCTTAAGAAAACTCTCTCTTGACTACTGTGCTACAGTGCTTCCTTCTAAGCCAGTAACCCTAATGAATGTCACAAAAACAGACGTTTTAATAGTTAGAATGCTTATAAGTCCTGAGATATATGTTTTAAGATCTGACGGTTTTCAGATTAGAGAAGCAGCACCAACCATTTTACTTTTCAGATGGCTCTTTTAAAATTGATGTACGACTTCAATTACAGTTAAACTTGAATGGTAAACATGTTTATCTTTAAAAAGAAGCCTGCCGGGAGGTAGCAGGAATTATTTTTTGCATGAGACCTCTTGCACCACTTCTTTTTTTTTTTTTTCACTTACACTGTAGAGGAAGTACCTTCCAGCAAAAATAATGCACTCGGTACTGAGAGCAGAGATGGTAACAGCTGAAGATTGAGCTCATTTCGTAGGGAAAAAAAAAAAGAAAATTGTTAGAGCAGCATTCAGGATATCTGGCTCCCTCAGAGTTGTTTTCTTATCAGACTGATACCCTGGTTCCCCTCAGACCACATTTTCTAATTTCTCACCAGTCTTCTCGCTCATATGTGGTCTTCAATAATGACGGACGATTCCACTGTGTTTTAGGATAAGATGCTTGATAGAGTTACATAACTCAGTAAAGAGAAAATCCTGGGTTTTGCCCTGGTCATTATTTCAGAATCATTTTCATGTCAGGAGAGCTACCGTTCTCCTGTAAATGTGATGAGATTAAATTCATCCTGATATTTTGGTATGAAGAAGCATCACCGGTAAAAAGAAAAGAAAGTCTGTTTCCTTTCTCATTGTTTCAGGAGAAATCACATCTTGATTGATACTGAAGTACCAAGATATTAATGTCAAAAAACAAAACACAACAAAAAACAGCACGCACATGCAAAGCCGCAGAGAAAACAAAACAAAACCTGTATCCCCGCCTTTGCGTCCCGTGCTGGTAGCTCGTGAACCAAAGTGCCATATGGAATTCACATCTGGAATGTTTGAGATAATCTGCTGCGTGCTCTGCTCTTAAAACGAAGAAATAAAATGGCTGCAAGTGTTTACTTCAGATGAATCCTCTCTACACTGAAACTCAAAACATAAATGGACTTGTGAAGGAGAGCCGCTGAGCCACAGTGAGTGAGAAGCTGAAATGGGAGCCGCGTGCTGACCAAATCATTAAATGAGCAGTGTTTTTTGTATTTTTTATAATCTGTCTTTTTTTTTTTTTACTTTACAATTCCATATTGGTTTTGCCATACATTGACACGAATCAGAGGAGCATGTCAGATGCCTCGGTTATATTAAAGTCAGTGTTCTGGTAAGTGAAATGAGACTCAGAGTTGGGAGTGACCACACAACAATGAACCGACCCGTTCTACCGTGCACCAGGCTCCACACTGAGTTTGAGCCACGTGGCCTCATACCTGACCACGTTCACCAGATTCCCCTTTCTTGCACCTCTTCTTGCCGTGGGCTCGCTTGTTGACCTCCTGTCGTGGTGATGCCTGTTCCGAGCCACCAGGGAAGCCCCCTTCATGTCCTGTGCCCGCTAACTTTTGGAAACTCGGAGTCTCTCTGTTTGAAATTCATGGGAAATTATTGGTAATATTTCACATCGTTAGAAATATCTCTCTGTTTTTGAAAACTTTGGTCATAATTGCTATGGACACTGCAAAGAGTAAAGGCATAGATACGAAGAAGAGGAAATACGGAGGAAAAGCGCTGCAGAAATCTAAGGAGGCTCCCTGTGCTTTCTTGGGCAGGAAATGATGTGGAACGCCAGTATGAGCAGCGCAGACAGTGTATTTACTGCCCCACCCACCATCCGGCCCCCAGGCACCTTAGCATTATACTGAGGGTGCGTATTGCATAATATTAATTGCTCCTTAGAAGATAATCATAACACCATCACTGAGAGTTATAAACTGCGTCATGGATTGCAGTCTAATGTATCACTTCTAAGGAGCTAACTGCCCGCGATCATTAATCACAGCAAGTTTATTACATCCACTCGAAACAGTCGTCTGAACGAATGAAGATTGCTCCTTTCTCAATGTCTCCTGAGCATTCTTTGTGGGACAGACAGAAAGCCATTCTATCTGTGTTTAAGGATTCCTCATTCCCTCAGTTGTTCAAGGGTGAGCAGACCATCCGCAATGCTACCGAGAACGATAAAGAACAGCGGGGGCCCCAAGCCTGATTCCCTTTACTGGTTTAATTTTCTGACATCAAATTAAATGCCTGCCTTTATGTCTCCAACAGCTTCTTCTTGTATTAAAAAAAAAAAAAAAAGAGTCATGAAAGTATTGAATCCATCACACTAACCGGGAAAAATGCTTCTCCCTTGAGTCGACTCTGTTCTGCTTAGTCCACGGCACTGCCCAGTGGACGGGAGTAAGCTGGGATTTTCCACTTGCGGTCTCTGTCCTCTCCTCTCTGTCCTAAGAAACAGGCATCTTCTTAATGCAGGTGCTTGTTTCGTGGTCACCACAGACAGATCAGAAAACAGAGCACCATTTCCAGCTAGTAAGGGGGGAAGAGGGTACGAAGCACACCCCACTGGTTCTCCAGCTTGGCTGCGGGTTGGGTCCTCCTGGAGCTTTAGTGCTCCCGCCCCTGCAGTTCTGATTTAACGGGGCAGCCTGGGCACTGGCTGTCTGAGCTCCCAGATGATTCTAAAGGCAGTAAGTCTGGAGAGCTACTGGTCTGGGGAACCTCACCTCATCACAGGTGTGCACTCCATCCACTGACGTGACTGAGACCCCAGACGTAGCAAGACTTTGATCAGGGGAGTGGGCATATATGCTTTGGAAGAAAACAGACATACCTATGAAAAACACCTTATTTTATTATGGAAAAATGCCACCAGGGCTTTTAGGTGTCAGCATCCCAAAGACTTGGTATTGTTTTAAGTAGAAGTTATTCAATCTATAATTCTCATGGTAAAAATATCAGGTGAGATGGTTTTTCTAATCAATTCTTGACTGAAAATGAAACGTCATTCATTTTTATTGTGCAGTGGTAGCGGTGGCTTTGTTGACAGAACATGATCAGAGCCTCTTCCTTTAGCCCCTCACGAATTATAAATGATAATTCATTCAACATTCAGGGTTTGCACATCATTGGAATACCAGATTTCATCATGGACACTCAGTCATCATTGATGCTAAACAACAAACTCATCAGCAGGAATCGCCACGAACAGGACTGTGGCCGGGGCGGCAGGCCTTGACTCCGACCGCACTGTTGCCGTCTGGCGCTCCAGACAGGAGGTGGAGACCAGCTTTGTGATCCAGCTCGTAGTCAAGGTCCCATGTCAATCTTATGTCAGCATGAGAGGTCATACCCTGAGTTTTGTTTGTTTGTTTGTTTGTTTTTGGCATGTCCAGTAGCTTTTCTTGACTTTCAAAGAAGTTAATTTTAAAAAGGACTTTAGGATAACAAGTAATGACTTTGAGATCACTTAGAATTTATCATCTAAATTTTTCATTTAATTTTTAATTGTGTAATATGTTATAGTTTTCATTTTTTAATTTATAAATCTGGACAACTTTAAACATGTACAACGAGAATAAAACCAAACTAATGAATCCCCATGCACATATCACCCAACTTCTGTAGTAATCAACATTCTATCTCATGTCATCTATACCTCCACCCTCTCCCCCCACTGCTTCTTGATTTTTTTAATTGCTTCTTCCATTTTTAAAGTAAAAATTACAGACAACAGGATGCACACATCTGAGCAGTACGGTTTTTGACAAATGGATATACCTGTGTAACCTCTCTCTTTTCACAGGGTAGAACATTTTCTCTTGCAAAAGGCTTCCCTCTCGTTACTCCCCAGCCTTCAGTGGCAACCACTTTTCCTATGTTTTTCACCCTAGGTTAGTTTTGGCTTTTTCTAAGATTTCAGACAGAGAAGGCGATGGCACTCCAATCCAGTACTCTTGCCTGGAAAATCCCATGGACAGAGGAGCCTGGTGGGCTGCAGTCCATGGGGTCGCAAAGAGTCGGACACGACTGAGCGACTTCACTTTCACTTTTCACTTTCACTTTTCACTTTCATGCATTGGAGAAGGAAATGGCAACCCACTCCAGTGTTCTTGCCTGGAGCATCCCAGGGACGGAGAAGTCTGGTGGGCTGCCGTCTATGGGGTCGCACAGAGTCGGACATGACTGAAGCGACTTAGCAGCAGCAGCAGCAGCAGCAGCATTTCAGATGTAAGAGAATAGTCACTATATGTTCTTTTGCTCAGCGTAAAGTCTATCAGATTCATCCATGTTGCTCTGTGGATCCGAATTTCATTCCTTTTCATGCTGTGTAGTATTCAAGGAGAACGTGTGGGTTGGTTTGGCAGCTCAATGATGTCATAAAAGAGACACCTCCTTGCTGCCAAGCTATGTCAGAGTCGTCATTCTTCACGGAGACATGATTTGTCTGCTTATAATAAGTCTAAAGCATAAGAAAGGCATAAGTTTAAAATATGATGAAATTTTTAAACAACCCTCCGAAATAAAATTAGCATTTGGATAACAAATAAATGAATCAGTAATAAATAATATAATAATAAATGTGAATATATTAATGTCATTCATTTTAGAAATCTATAGGCAACCGGCATTTTCATTTCATTTTTATGCCCTAACAATTGCTACTCTGAATTTTGTTGTAAATAATTAACAGATAAATGTGAGATTTCATGATCTGTTATGTCGTTTTTCTTAGTTAATCAACCTAGATACAGTAAAGAAAAAAAATCTTTATGCTTCTTTTTGGTCCCTAAAACAAATTGCTGGACACATTGCAGACCCAGTGTTTTTAACTTGACAATAAGAGATGGTGTGATTTGCTAACATACAAACAGCTAGCTAATTGCTGAGTGTAAGGCTCGGACTTAGAGTAGGGGGCATAGAGTTGCATGAGTGTAGTTTTGTTCAACCATCTATTGGTTTGAAAACTCCTGATTGCATTTCTTTTAATAGCTTATTATCTTCCTGTACACTGAAGGACCTCTTTTGAGTTCTTATTATTCTGTATTCAAAAAAGGGCTCCAATGAGACCTTGGAAGACTTCTGCATTTATTTTCCAGGAGTTAGCTTGCACTCATAATTAACTAATGGTCTTTAATGTGTCCATGACACAGTAGCCACTGTGGTAAGTAACAGAGAACACTTGCACGGGGTTACTGAGCTGACAGAGCTCAGACCTCCCTCTGGCAATTGACATTCCTATCCCTGCCATCTCTTGACACTGGGCCCCCTGGTTTGCCAGCATGTCGTGGGTCTCCTTTTTCACTCCACTCTGTCTTCTTTAATTGGATTTTCCTCATGCTCTTAAGCGTAATTATTATTTAAGGTTTTTAAGAGGCAGTAGACTAGACATGAGAAAATAAGAATTCTAGTCTTGGATCCATATTTTAAACATTTATAGTGGATGCCATTAAACCTCTCAAGGTGCAGTTTCTTCAGCTATAAAATGGCTGTTTTAATTTTTCCTTTGTTGATTCTGAGGGTTGTTGTCCCTGCCCACTGATAACTAATGTGTCCAGCATTCTGAACTCAAAGTCTTTTTTAAAGCACCATGCAAATTCGAGGTACTGCACTTGCTGTGCTCTCTACAGACTCTCAGCAAATAGTCTTCAGTCTTCTCTCTGCTTCTCCGCCCCTTGCATGCATGCACACACATTGTTCTGTCTAAACTCCTGTAATGTATCAATAAGTCATTTCCCCTGAAATCTTTTCAGTCCCAGTGAAACTTCATTTCAATGTGGAGCTCACATTAGTTTGTCTGATCTGCTCAATACACCTAAATCTTTCAGGCTCAGTCTGAAACTTCCCTTATATATTTATCTAGATGTAAAAACCTCTTGGTTCTCAAATACAAACAGCATATTGGGTTGGCCAAAAAGTCCATTCAAGTTTCCCATAAGGTGTTATGGAAAAACCCAAACGAACTTTTTGGCCAACCCACTGCTTATACTAAATAAATTTAATTAATTTAATGTTAAAGCACAAGTGGTATCTAATTTGAGAGAAATTTTGTTTGACAGGGTTTTGATAAATGTATTGTTTTTAAATGTAAATTTTCATATTCCCAGTTCTTAATTGTAGCCTTTTTCTAAATACCCTTCTCTAAGAACAGGAATCGGGGCTCTTTGGAGAAATGGCTAAGTCATGGCTTGGGGTAGAGAAAATACAGGAGAGTCTGGACCTGTGGGCATAACATCATTTCTGGGGGCATCTTTTCAACCATCAATCTAAGCATGAGAAAGTATCGGGCAAACCCAAAATAAGAGACATTCTACAAAATAACTGAGCAGTGTTCATCAAAAGTGTCAGGCCCATGACAGAGGAGAAAGGACAGAAATTGTCACAGGCTGAAGGAGAGGAAGAGAGACAATTAACGTGGGTCCTGAGTTGAATCTTAGAGCAGAAAAAGGATGAGAAGGAAAACATGGGTAAAAATGGAATAAATTCTAATACTTATTTAAGAGTACTACATAAAGCTAATTATCTGGCTTTGAGAATTGGGTTTGGTTATATAAGGCGCTATGATTAAGACTGGATGAATACTATATGAGAAAGCTCTAATGCTATTTTTGTAATTTTTCTATAAGTCTAAGGTTCTTTCAAGGGGAAAAATATACTTCTATGTGTGTGTGTGTGTGTGTGTGTATATATATATGTTTATTGATACATTTTAATTCAAACCTGACCTATCAGACTTGCCCAAGTTTCAGCACATAAATATAGAAAGATTTCGATTACAGTTTGGGACATATTTGGGTGGACGGCAGATGGTTCCTACTGTGATAGGTGCTCCCTTGGATTGTTCAGAATTTTCTCATGGAGTTGGATAACATTATTTGACCTGTAGGTCCATGGAAATATTTATAAATGTGCCCTGTCTCTCATTTTGCTCCTGATGTATGCACAGTTCACACTCATGTCGCTATATTCTATTCAGCCATAATTCATTAAATCTGCTCCATGTTGCCATCTGTGCAATAACTTTAAAAGTTTTCATTAAAATATAAAAAATAAGCCTCATTTTTGAGGTAAGAAATGCTTCAGTAGATGAGTTCAAGTTAGAAACATATTTGTCAGACTGGACCAGTTCTCAGCTTTTCATCAGTTACTCTGACAATTATCCATCCCTTTGGAGAAACGTCTGGGAAGAAGTCTGAGATCTTTTGATTTTCTTCCTTTGCCCCCGTAAGTTACATTTTCTGAAATCTAGCCTTTTGGAAATGACTAGCTTTCTCCTTGAGAAAAATGTCAAGTTCTCCCTTCCCTTTAACATCCTGAGGTCACCTATCTGTCTCCATAAGTTTTCAACATAGCAGTAATTTCAGGGATATACTAAATTTTAGAGGGAAACCAATGAAACTCAGGTAGATGCATTGCATAAGGTCACAATTATTTTACTGGCAAATTGAGAAAAATGCTATTTCTTTTCATTATCGAAGTTGTCATTAATAGATTCAGCAGACATTCTTACTTGGTCCTCAACACTGGAGGTAAAACAATGAAAAAACACAATCCTTTTTCCCCAGAGAGCCTCCCATCTTGTGAGAAGGGAGCAAAGAACAGATTATAATGGAGCCCAGAAGGAGAGTCACAATAAAAGGCTTCATTCAGGAGTGGCCCTTTGTGCCGACTGAGAAGGCCAGGAAAATCCAACACGACTTTCATCTGTATTTTCTGTCACAGCTTTATTAGTCAATGAAAAGGGAACTCCGCAGCCTACATGCGTCTGAGCGGTGACTGATAATGCTGCCTTCAATTTCTGATCTCCGTCCCGAGGACCTTTGCCTGAAGGCTGACTTCAGGTGGCATCTGCCCGCCCCGTCCGCAGTGGGTGTGATCCTCCCTGACCCTGGCGCTGAGCCCGGCTGAGGGCCCGTCTCATCCTCCTTCAGAGTCTTGTCTGCACACACTTTCAGTCACATTGCCTTGCTCTGATCACCTCTAGCCACTCCCTAAGATTGCAGATTACACACACACACAGAGACACATTTTTCCCCCTACTTTTTGGTATTTTTCTACTTCTGGGGGCATTTTTTCTACGTTATGCAGCATGTGGGATCCTACTTCCCCCACCAGGGATCGAACCCGTGTCCCCTGCCGTGGAAGTGCAGCGTTTTAACCACTGGTCCTCCAGGGAAGTGCCCCTAAGATTACATTTTCATTCACTTTCTACTCTTCCCCTATGAGTACCTCCATGTCTGTACACTGTGATGACCTGGAAATGGCCTGACTAGACATTCTTCAGTAAATATTTGTTAAAATAATGAAAGCTAGGCATCAGCTGATACCCACTGTTGGTCAGTTTAAAGTGAAACACTTTCTCTTGAAAACTTCCATGGAGCCAACACAAGTTGAAGTCAGAGCTTCAGTGAAATGGTTTTTCAGGGCGCACACCAGTCCAGAGCCACTTCATCCTTGTTCTGCTCTCCTCCTGACCACCCTGGAGGCAGCAGAGTGTGCTTTCGTAGGCTTTTAGTCTTGCTAATATTCACTAGATAGTCTCTTAAAAGGTAGTCCTCCAAAAATCAGCTGTGAGCAAATTTAACTGTAGCTATGTTTTATTAGTACTAGGTAGCGTATCTTCCAGCTACTTTTCTGATATATTCAAAGCAAGTTTAAAAATAAACACTATAATGAAATTGAATTGGATGGAGTACAAGTACTTCTTTGGCAGAGTTCTTTTGGCAGAGAAAATATAGTTTGTGGGACTGCTATTAATTTGATGATATTATGCACATTTTTTGTTTTCCCGTTAAATTATATCCTATTAAATTAGATAAAGAAATGTACATGCAACTGGAAATATAGTCAAATTGACAGTGTTTTTTTTTAATGTTTTTGAATATTCCCCTGTATCTTGCTTAACAATTTTCAGCTTTTTCTTTAAGTTTTTTTAAGCTCTTACATTTCAGAGGAATTCAGTCAGTATTTTTTTTTTTTTTCAGAGTTTGCACTGACAGTTCAAAACACCAACTTTCAAGGGTACTGAGATAACCAGTAGTTTTTGCAAACACTTTAGGGAAACTTAAATAGTCACATTTTGACAGACAAGGTGAATTTTATGCCCATAGGGTTTGATTCTAAAAATAATAAAATTAAATTTAGAAAATCAATAGTTTAGTTCAAAATCAAAGGAATTTGATGCTTCTGTTTCAAAATCCAGCAGACACCACTCTTAAGCACGCATTGCCTCAGTTTTCACATCTTTAGAGTGGGATGATCATAGTACCACTCTGACAGCATCACCAGGGATCTTAAGAGTTAAGACATGGAAAAGTGTTCAGATTATTTGGCACGGGTTAGGTACTAAATAAATATTTGTGGAACGAATGGGTTTTCCAATAAATTTTGCAATAATTTTTCTTGTTATTGTTATTATCATTAAGTAGCACCCCACTCCAGTACTCTTGCCTGGAAAATCCCATGGACGGAGAAGCCTGGTAGGCTGCAGTCCACGGGTTCGCTGAGAGTTGGACACAACTCAGTGACTTCACTTTCACTTTTCACTTTCATGCATTGGAGGAGGAAATGGCAACCCACTCCAGTGTTCTTGCCTGGAGAATCCCAGGGACGGGGGAGCCTGGTGGGCTGCCGTCTCTGGGGTCGCACAGAGTCGGACATGACTGAAGCAACTTAGCAGCAGCAACAGCAGCAGCTTCCCCAAAGTTTCACAGATAGTACAAGATAAAGATCTGAATGTGAGTGTTAGGTCTGATATTTTGTAACTGTGGGACCATGGACTAGTTAGGAAGAATAACGTTCAGTTTGTCTACAGTGAGTGGAAACAGCAATACCCTTCAAAAAGTACGAGAATTAAATCAAACAGTGAATGTCAGGAAAGGAGGAAGCTAAAATGAAATGCAAATCAAAACTACAGTGAAATACCACCTCACACTGGTCAGAATCGCCATCATCAAAAAATCTGCATACAGTAATGTGGCGAAAAGGGAACCCTCTTGCACTGTTGGTGGGAATGTAAATTGAGACAGCCACTATGGCAGACAGTATAGAGATTCCTTAAAAAAAAACTAGGGATAAAGCTACCATGTGACCTAACGATCCCACTGCTGGGCATATACCCTGAGGAAACCAAACCTGAAAAAGACACGCGTTCTCTGATGTTCACTGCAGCACTCTTTACAATAACTAGGACACGGAAGCAACCTAGATGTCCACAGACAGATGAATGCATAACGGAGCCGTGGTACACACAGACAGTGCGGCAGCACTCAGCTGCAGAAAGAAGAACGCATTTGAGTCGGTTCTAATGAGGTGGGTGAACCTAGCCATTATACAGAGTGAAGTCAGGCAGAAAGAGGAAAACAAAGATCGCATATAAACACATACGTATGGAATCCAGGAAGCTGGAACTGGTGAACCTATTTGCCGGGCCACAGAGGAGACACAGGCATAGAGAAGAGACTTGTGGACACAGTGGGGGAGGAGAGGGCAGGACGGATGGAGAGAGTCACAGGAAACATGCATACTGCCATGTGTCAGACAGGAGCCAGTGGGATTTGCTGTGTGACTCAGGGAGCTCAAACCGGGGCTCTAGGATGACCCAGAGGGCTGGGATGGGGCGGGGGGTGGGAGGGAGGCTCAAGAGGGAGGGGACACGTGTGCACCGAGGGCTGAAACCGCACAACATTGTAAAGCAATTATCCTTCAATTAAAAATAAGTTAATTTTAAAAAAAAAGTCAGTCATAACCAACTGAGAGGGAGCCACTGCCTTTCTTTCTGTGATTTGCCTCACTGTCTCCAGTGAGGACTCCAAGACCCTCCACCCTGTCAATTAATAACTGTTTTCTGAATGTGTCTGTTCAGACGGGCACTGGTTTTTCATTAATTCTGTGAGATGCAAATTTGATGTTGGACCCAGAAATCTATGCCAGCCTATGTAAACCTATAGATGATATGTATATTTAAATATATGCATATATGTACATATATTGGAGAAGGCGATGGCACCCACTCCAGTACTCTTGCCTGGAAAATCCCATGGACAGAGGAGCCTGGTGGGCTGCAGTCCATGGGGTTGCTAAGAGTCGGACTCGACTGGGCGACTTCACTTTCAGTTTTCACTTTCATGCATTGGAGAAGGAAATGGCAACCCACTCCAGTGTTCTTGCCTGGAGAATCCCAGGGACGGGGGAGCCTGGTGGGCTGCCATCTATGGGGTCGCACAGAGTCAGCAGCAGTGGCAGCATGTATGTATAAAGATATATATATATATATATATATATATATATACTTGCTTTTCTAAATTGAAACAAATCCTTTTTGAAATAAAATACTAAGAAATACCTTTCTTTCCTCCTATCCCTGTTTTTTTTTTTTTTTAAAGAGAGGAAGGAATAACGCTGGTTGGTTCCTGAAATCATTAAAGTTTAAGTGTCCTGATAGATCATTCACCATCATTCTATTGCAAAAATGCACTCCAGTTTCCCGCCTCTGTGGGAGAGTGGGTGTGTGAGGAGGTTTCTGAGGTTGCGGATAGGTAGCAAATTCAAGAGCTTAATAAAGAAATTCTACCAAAAATGTCTGCTGAAGTCCAAGCATCCTCCAAACAGGGGATAATCCTACCAGTGCTCAGCACTCGAGATGCCGCCTGACACCTTCACCCGCTGCCCGACCTGCTGACCCTTCCTGGACCAGATCACTGCCCCTGACACTGCCCCACGTTGGAAACAGCTCATCCCTGTCCCTGCTGGTCCTAGGAAGGGGCTCTTCTTTTGAATTCATTTAGTCTTTGAATTCATCTGTTCATTTACACTTTGTGACTCACAGGAATGACCGTGGTGGCTTTTTTTTTTTTTTTAACGTTCTTTTAGTCATTGAAACATCTACGTTCCAAGCTATTCTGGTAGAGGCTTGGTGACGAATTCATCCAGGAAATAGCTCGTTTTATTTTCAAATGGCTCTCAGCTGGAGGACTGCAGATGGTGACTGACGGGTTGGCATGTGTGCCCCTGAATGTTCAGACTCCCTGAAAACATCAGCGGGTCTGGATCTGATGATCCTGTAAGTCACTGAAGTCTAAACCATCTGTAAACAGCTTTGAACTCACCTCCCCATAGGTGTGTACGTGTGCGTGCATAGGTGTATGGTATAACATAACATAACATCCATGTGTTACAAAGGCATACCATGGTAGACCTCAACAATGTATTACAGTCTCAAATAAAAGGAGCATAACATGGAGTATTTAAAAGAAATAAGGTATCACTTCTTTTAGTGAGCAATTATTGAGCACCTGTTTTGTGCCAGGTACGATCCTAAGTAATGAGTATTCAGCACTGGACAGGACAAACTGATATTTCATGGAGCGCGTATTTTAGTGGGTAAACAATAAATACGTAACACAGTGCCAGTGATAAGTATTTTGAGAGGAAATTATGGTATGTTGTTAAGAGAGGGATGGGAACTGAAGTGTCATTTCAGCTAAGGCATTCAGAAACACTGGGCAAAGACCTCAGCAGTCAGAGGGGAAGAAGAGGGTATTTGATATAACAGGGGGGAAAGTCCAATACCTTGAGACATTGAGGTGAAGATAAGATCGACAGAATTCATTTAACAGCTAATGAGACACTGAGCTTCCCCAGCGGCTCAGCAGTAAAGAATCTGCCTCCACAGAGCCGCAGGAGATGTGGGTTTGATCCCTGGGTTCAGAAGATCTCCTGGAGGAGGAAATGGCAACCCATCCAGTATTCTTGCCTGGAAAATCCCGTGGACAGAGGAGCTTCTCTGGCTGCAGCCGGTAAGGTTGCAGAGTCGGACATGATTTAGCAGCTGAGCACACAGAAATGCCATTAAGGAGAATGAGGGCATATCTGCGTTCCACATAATCTTCTAATAAATATATTTGAGTTTTTCTGAGCTGCTTGTTTTATCCGATGGGCTTGTCATTGTTTTAACTTCAAAATGTAGCTAACAGAGAACTTGTACCGGGAATAGGAGAGGCTATTAGCTGTCCCGCTGTTCTCTTTTAGTCACACATTAAAAAAACAAATGTTTTCAGATCATGTATATTTCCTAAAGAGACATGAGACCAGCCTGCTATTAAATATGTTGTATATGGGTCAGTTGAGGTACGACTTCAAATCTTTGAAATGGCAGCCGTGAATTTTGATTTAGGCAGAATTATTTTATGATAAAAGGACAGAGTTAGCTATTAAAATTTTACATTTGGTACTTTATTATACAATATTAATAGGAAAAGAGACCTAGAAGGCAAGGATCGAGTCTTTTGAAGTATCTGCATATCACAGTGAAACCACAGAACCAGAAACACACCGGAGCTTCAGGTTATTAATAACGGCCTCGTACAGTTCAAGCAAATGTCAGACGATCATTTGGGTTAGTGTACAAAACTCCTATTAGGTCATCAGAATTCCGTGTAATGTAACACACCTGTCTGCAAAAAGAGCCCTGTGAATCCTGGAAGAAAACTGAATTGCTTACCGCTTATCTGACCAGTTCAGATGGTCAGAGAGGCCCTACAAAGTCAGAACAGCCCAGACTTCGAAGACAGCACTGTAACACACCAGCATCGCACCTTTTTCCCCCTCTGTTGTATCAAATACTTTTCTTCATTCCCTCTGATTATTGAGGTCGCTGCTCAGTGTTGCTGAATGCCTTAGCTGAAATAATACTGCAGAATCACACTGGCTTGCATTGTGTACAGTTTGTGTAGGTCAGGTCAGGATGGGAAAAGTCTGAACGAGGAAGTGTTTGCCAAACCCACCCATAAAGAATGGGGCCCAGATTGATTTTGGATGCTGCTGTATTCGCTGTAACGTTCCGCTGACAAAGTCAGAACCTTTATGCACCAGAAGAGTTTGCCAAACAGTGAGTGTGGACGGATGGTAGTGAAGACGGAGTGAAGATCATGGTTACCATTTTATTTTAAAAAGTCATGAACAGCTCTTGCCGATTCTTTTTTTATTTCCGTTATTGTACTTTTCAGCTCCAGAACATCTAGTTGGTGACTATCTTAGTTTTTTCAGGCTGCCATAATGAATATCATAGACTGAGTAACTTAAACAACCAAAATTTATTTCTCACAGCTCTGGAGGCTGGCAAGTCAGAGATCCAGGGGGCACACAGCTAGGCTTTATTCCTCAGCGTCTTCTCTTGACTTGGAGGCAACGCTCTTTCTCTGAGGGTTCACATGTCCTCTTCTCCCTGCCCATATGGAGAGAATAGGAGAGAAAGGACTCTCTGGTTTCTTTTCACACAAGGACGCTGACCTCACCAAGAGGCCAGAGTCAGTAGGGGCCTCGGAGGCTGGCTGTCGCGTTGAGCAGCTGACTGGTCACAGGTCACCGGTTCTGCCTCTCCTAGTCCATTCATCCTCTCCAGTTCGTTCTCTCTGTTGTAGCCATTAGCCAAGCCTTGTGCAAGTGACAGCTTTATATATTTTACTTATAGCGTTTCGCACAGGTGACATCGGTAGTGAATACCCAGTAACTGCTAGGAGTAGACACTCCATTGTTTCCCGCGGGATTTCAGCCTGACCTGAAGGCCTGTCTGGAATAGACTATTGATACTAATGATGGCAACTTGCAGTTTGGGCATGCGTGCATGCCCAGTCGCTTCAGTCGTGTCTGACTCTTTGCAACCCTATGAACTATAGCCCATTAGGCTCCTCTGTCTGTGGGATTCTCCAGGCAAGAATACTGGGGTGGGTTGCCATGCCCTCCTCAGGGGATCTTCCCGACCCAGGGATCAAACCGGCGTCTCTTACATCTCCTGCACTGGCAGGCGAGTTCTTTATCACGAGCACCACCTGGGAAGCTCCCCCAATATACTAGGAGTCCCTTAAGAGCAGGATTTCTGTCTAATTTATCTTTTTATCCCCAAAGCACCTAACAGTACCTTGCATGCAGCAGGCAATCAATAGATATTTTTGGAACAAATTAAATTAGTCACCAGTGAGTATTCAGAGGACTACAGCCCCTACAGAGGCACAGATCTTCATATTTGCAAGTGTACAGGGCTATAAAAAGATAGATATGCCTCATAGAACATCCCATAGAAAATATTCAATTAAACAAATATAAAGCTCTGCCACGCTGTCAACACAAAGGGCTACAATACTGTTTCTGATGAATGTCTTCTCCTAGCCAATTAGAAAAACTAGAGACAGTTTCAGTTGTGAAATTTTCTAGTTTGATGCACAGATTCCTATTTCCATAGTCTACATAGGCAAGTGGTACAAAAGACAAACCTACAACTTGCTCTCTTTTATTAATATTTGACCTTTAATTTGAGCTCCATAGCCACAATTTACATAAAGGTGGCAATTCAGCGTATAAAGTCTTATGTTTCTTTGGTTTGTAACTAAAGAAAGGCATACTGGAGACAGATTGTACAAATTTTAAATTATAGCTTGCCATCAAACATAAAGGCATTTAAACTATAGGTTACATTCTGGTTATACCTTCTGTGATTATATATTGGAAGTTAATCAGTCAACAAATGTTTGCATGTATTAATATCATTCAGTAACCTCTTCATGGTTCAATATAGAGCACTCCTGGGTGACTGATGAAACCCCAGTTACTAAACTATTGATGCAAAGTAAAAAAGACCTATAAAGTTGATCAGACCTCATTCAATTCACTGCATAAGTGAGATGTAATATTTGCACAGGTAACTAACAACACAATTGAAGTTTCTAAAGACAAAGATGAGGAGAGCTGAACTTTCAGAGTAGTAAGAGATCATTTTCATAGAAAAAGCATTTGAGCTGAACTTTACATGGCAAAGAGAGAAATTTAACAGTTGGAAGTGGTCAGTGGGAGAATTCCAAGGCTCAGAGACATCAAGTGCTATATTGATCATGTAATGGTTCAGTCTGATGAAGAATAGGAAATTTATAGAAGAGTTTAGGTGCTACAGAAGACAGCAGAATAAGAGATGAGAAAATGCCATCTTAATTGGCACTTAGAAGGTAACTGGCTGTTGGGAAACTGTTATTACTACTAAATTGTCAGCATAGATTGCAAGTCATTATTGAACCAGTGAAGAGAGAATGAAGGTGTAATAGCAAGTGGAGATTGTGGAGACTGGTGATAGAAAAGGCTTGAAAGATAAGGCTGTGTGTTATAAAGATGCAAGAGCAAGGGTAGGAGGTTTTAGAACAAGGGAGCATTTGTAGGCAGAGTTGAGTATGTAGAGATGGAGAGATTAAAGACAGATAACAGGATAATTGATGGTGCAAGGTCTGGGAAGAGGAGATTTCAAGAGCATCTCTGGAGGATTTTGCATTGGTAAGCGTGGAGGAATGGGGCAGCCATCTCTTCCTCTTGTCAGGGCAAGTGGAGAGTAGATGAACGGTTTGAGGAAACGAAGGAAGAAAACTGATACGGCTCAAGGAAAGATGGCCTTGATCTCAGCCAAGTTAGAGGCTGATACAGAAACTGGGAGGTCAAGAGCGGGAAGACAATTTGCTTAAAAAAAATAAAAAGTCCTGAAAAAAAAACAAATAGACTGGCAAACAGTTGAGGATGGATGACCTTCATTTACCTTGAATACAATCAGCTTTTTTTTTTTTTCCTGACTTGCTCTGGTAACCTTGCTGCAATGTGGAAAGGAGAACTTTGCATAACATGAGAAGTTCAGCACAATCTTTAAAGCAGATCACAAATTCCACTGTACTGGGGAAAACATTATTCAAAATGTTCACAAGCTAATTGTCTTCTCTTAGCAATTCTGCTTCATAGCGTCATCGGTGGCTTAATAGGATCAGGTAAAAGTACTATCATTATCAGATATTTTTAAAAAAACAACAGTTCATGTCCTGCCATTAACTGGTAAGTGATTTCATTCTACATAAACAGACTGGGCATCCAAAATTAGCCAATCTGGTCAGAATGTATGTTTTTTGTTGTTGTTGTAGGCTCTTAGAGTGGAAACATGATAGACCCACCCACCCACTCATTTGTTAATTTGTTAATTTATCCCTCACAGTGGAGGTGCTGTTGAGGGTCAGGGAACGTAGTGTCATAGAGAAAGAAGAGGAAAAGGCTGTATAATCCCTGAGTCCAGGGAGTTTACCGTGTGTGGTCTTTAATAGATTATCTTCTTTATTCACAGGCTACACAAATACCAAATAACATGGACTTATTAGGAATGATTTTCCTTTTAAAAGAAATCCTGCTTTGGCAGATAATTAACAAAGAACATTAGAGCGTGAGTTTGGGAAGGGCAGAGCTCAATGGGTCCAGATCTATCTTGACTATGAATGGGGCTAAAAATACACACAACACTCCAGTGAGTGACTGACTCGTCCATCTACTGATCTCTCTCGAAACCGTGAGTGTCCTTGAATGGGGACTTGACATTAACGTGACCAGTGATTAACTGGATAACCAATATTTTTTGACACATTTTAAAACATTTTGTAAAAACTGTTGCTCTGACCCATAAATCATGGTAGAAAAGGGAAACACATTGGCTGCTCTTGGCCAGTTTTTTCCCTTTAATTATTAAGCTGGCAAAGTCAAAGGCACAGAAACCGTCAAAATATATAGTAAAAACTCTGCACCCCGTGCAGGGGACCAGCAACTCCGCTTTAGGGACTGATGGGAGGACTACGCAAGGAGGTCGTGGGGCAGAGCGTGTCACAGCCAGGGCCTGTCACAGCCAGGGCCCGTCACAGCTGTTAAAACTCCCCAGCTCGCTTGGCCCTTTAAAACCGTTTTGATTTGATGCTGATATTTTGAATCATCTCCATAAACTCTGTGACTGACGCTTTGTTAAATAACAGGTGAGTAGAAGAAATGCCGGGAATTGGTGGATCAGCCGTGGGTGGGGACCAAAATAGAGGCTGGGGACCAAAATAGAGGCTGGGGACAGGGAGAAAGAGACAGCCGGAAGCAGGGAGCACGGTTACATCTTTTAGGCACTGGCTTTAAAAGCCAATTTCATTCGCTGGATGAGTGACTTCAAGTAGCCATTTTCTAGCGCGATGCTAATGAGAACCTGACTGTCGAGATCCAGATTTAGACCCTGATGATGGCTCTTCTCAGCCTGCAGATAGCTTGAAACAGCTCAATCTTGACCGAGGGAAGCCATGGAAAGCTTCCCTTCTGGGTAGTTGAGTTCTTAGAGGAAATTGCCTAAAGTAGGAATGAATTTGTCACTCTTCCTTTCCTGAAAGAAGGAAATTGAGGCAATGCTAAGAATAATACCTATTATCTAACTCTTAAAGTGGCATGGTATTTGCTAACTGAAATTAGAGTTTTATTAATAACTACAGCAATTATTTATGGAAAGAAAGAGACTGGCACAAATAATTAAGGCATCTTTTAATAAGGATACTCAAAATGCCCCTAAGATCTGAAGGAAAAAATGCCTTTGTAATTCTAAAGACATAAATTGGAAGTTTTCTGGCTGATACCGTAACTTATTTCCAAATCACAGTGGAGGAAAACAGTTATCTTAGATTACCAGAAAGTTCACATAATTTTCTAGCACCCAATGAAAAACTGCAATGTGAATACAATGTTCTGTATCTTACGTAACTTATTTAGGAGAAAAAGAATTTAATTGTGAAATGTTTCTTGAAGAATTTTCTTTTATAGTTTCTCTTCCTTTACTGTTTTCTGACTAAAATATGCTTGTTAGTGTCATCAATACATAATCAACGTTTTCTGTAAACAATTATTAAGAATTAAAATTCTTATATATGCAGCCAGCTAAATTAAAAGATAGTTTTCAGATAATAGAGTGTTTTAATTTTAAATATAAATGCATCAGTTTAGAGTTTTTAATTTATAAATAATGTGTTTATCTTGGTGCAGTTTGGAAAAATGTTTAATATTCTGTCATAACCTATAAAAAGATGCAACAGAATATGTTGGTTTTCTTACTACTCATAATAAGAGGAGGCATGCAAATATCATTCTGTATTGAACTAGGCCTATAGAAAGATAGCTTTTAAATAACTTATTAGACCCAGAATTCATGCATATGAGTTTCAATGTCTATATATATGTGTGTGTATATATATATAGCCATTCTTTATCATTAATTCTACAAAATGCAGTTAGCTGTTTGTGTGCTAAATCTCTTATGGTCAGGTAACCTATTATTTCTTATTTTGGATATGTTTTGAGGGGACAGAGGAATAACTAAGGGAAAAAATGAGCTATGTTTTTAAAGGCTGTTCTGAGCTTAGAAAATTTCATTTTGGGGGAATACACCCACTGTAGGCAGCTTCCGTGATATCTCCATTGATCCCTGCTTCTTAGAGAGGGCCTTGGGTAGCCCCCTGTCCTGGATGTGAACTGGATTGCCTGACTTCTTTCTAGCAAATAGAATATGGCAGAAAGATCTTTAATCCATTTTGAGTTTATCTTTGTGTGCGGTGTTAGAAAGTGATCTAGTTTCATTCTTTTACAAGTGGTTGACCAATTTTCCCAGCACCACTTGTTAAAGAGATTGTCTTTACTCCATTGTATATTCTTGCCTCCTTTGTCAAAGATAAGGTGTCCATATGTATGTGGATTTATCTCTGGGCTTTCTATTTTGTTCCATTGATCTATATGTCTGTCTTTGTGCCAATACCATACTGTCTTGATGACTGTGGCTTTGTAGTAGAGCCTGAAGTCAGGCAAATTGATTCCTCCAGTTCCATTCTTCTTTCTCAAGATTGCTTTGGCTATTCGTGGTTTTTTGTATTTCCATACAAATCTTGAAATTATTTGTTCTAGTTCTGTGAAAAATATCGCCAGTATCTTGATAGGGATTGCATTGAATTTGTAAATTGCTTTGGGTAATATACTCATTTTCACTATATTGATTCTTCCCATCCATGAGCATGGTATATTTCTCCATCTATTAGTGTCCTCTTTGATTTCTTTCATCAGTGTTTTATAGTTTTCTGTATATAGGTCTTTAGTTTCTTTAGGTAGATATATTCCTAAGTATTTTATTCTTTTGGTTGCAATGGTGAATGGAATTGTTTCCTTAATTTCTTCTTCTACTTTCTCATTATTAGTGTATAGGAATGCAAGGGATTTCTGTGTGTTGATTTTATATCCTGCAACTTTACTATATTCATTAATTAGCTCTAGTCAAATCAAAACCACAATGAGGTACCACTTCACACCAGTCAGAATGTCTGCGATCCAAAAATCTGCAAGCAATAAATGCTGGAGAGGATGTGGAGAGAAGGGAACCCTCCTACACTGTTGGTGGGAATGCAAACTAGTACAGCCACTATGGAGAACAGTGTGGAGATTCCTTAAAAAATTGCAAATAGAAATGCCTTATGACCCAGCAATCCCACTGTTGGGCATACACACAGAGGAAACCAGAATTGAAAGAGACACATGTACACCAATGTTCATTGCAGCACTGTTTATAATAGCCAGGACATGGAAACAACCTAGATGTCCATCAGTAGATGAATGGATAAGAAAGCTGTGGTACATATACACAATGGAGTATTACTCAGCCATTAAAAAGAATACATTTGAATCAGTTCTGATGAGATGGATGAAACTGGAGCCGATTATACAGAGTGAAGTGAGCCAGAAAGAAAAACACCGATACAGTATACTGACACATATATATGGAATTTAGGAAGATGGCAATGATGACCCTGTATGCAGGACAGCAAAAAAGACACAGATGTGTATAGCGGACTTTTGGACTCAGAGGGAGAGGGAGAGGGTGTGATGATTTGGGAGAATGGCATTGAAACATGTATAATATCATGTAAGAATCGAAATGCCAGTCTGTCTGATGCAGGATATGACACGCTTGGGGCTGACCCTCGGGGATGACCCAGAGAGATGTTGTGGGGAGGGGGGTGGGAGGGGGGTTCATGTTTGGGAACGCATGTACACCTGTGGTGGATTCATGTCAATCTATGCCAAAACCAATACAGAATAGTAAAGTAAAAAATAAAAATAAAAAAAAAAATTTAAAAAAAAAAAAGAATATGGCAGAAAGAATGGGCTGTCCCATTCGAGATTTGGATAGAAATGGGCAGTGGCTTCCATTTGAACCCTCTCTTGGATCTCATACTGGGGAAGCAAGACAATATTTTGCAAGCAGCCCTAGGGAGAGGTCTGTGTGGTCTGGCCAAAAACTACGGCCCTCTGTCTAACAGCTCCCAAAGAAGTGAGGACCCGAGCTCACGAGACCCTGGGGCCCATGGGTAACCTTGTGGCTGTTATGTCTTGAGACATCACAGACCCAGCCAGCATTTCACTGTAACCTCCTGGGTTCGTAGCTAAAAATACAAGATGCTCTGATGTGTCGAGATTTAGTAGCTAAAAATACAAGACGCTCTGATAAATCAGAATTTCAGATAAACAGTGGTAAATTTTTTTAGTATAAATATGTCCCATGCAATGTTTGAGACCCATTTAAACTAAGAAATTATTTGTTATTCACCTGCTGACATTCAAATTTAAGCTACATTTTATCTGGCAGCACTAGAAATGAGATACCTTGAGCTGCAGGCATAGCAAAGTCGTGGTCCCAGTCCTGACCCATAGAAGCTGTGAGGTTAAAAACTTTGCCACTTTAAGGTGTGAAGTTTGGGGATAATTCCTTCTGCAACAACAGATAACTGATACATTACCTACTGACTGGATGAGGGTCCTGACAAGTTGATTGACTGGTGTTTTAACTGGTCTCTCAAATGCAGAACCAATAGAGATGCTTTCCGTCTGCCTGCCTCACTAGGATGCAACCTGGTTTATTGCTCTGGAGACAGGAAAGATATAATATTTGCATTTAAATGCTATTGATTGAAACACAGCTTTTGAGAGACAACCTGTCTGGCCCATTAGAGAGATGTTTGGAAAAACTATATAAATAATTTTGAAATTTTAATTTCTAAAATAATTTACCCCTTTAAAATACTGTGGTTAACAAAAATTAATAGGATGATGCCAGAGAGAGAGGGTTTGTCGGTAAAACAAAAATAAGAAAATACAGAAGTGTATTTTGTAGCTACATTTTTGTAACTATAACTTTTAAAGCTACGTGCATATTTTATACACATAACCATACTATCTGAGGCACGTTACCCATCAGTTACACAGATAATCAGATAATGAGGGAAGCCTCTGATCTGAATTTTCTCTTTTCTCTCCCTCCACATCTAACCAGTCACTAAGTACTATCAGGCCATTCTTTGCAACAATTCTCAGATTTTCCCTTCCTTCTCTTATTTTTTGCTTTCACCCAAAGAAGAAGACCTCTATTAATTCCACCTGCTCCACCACCACGGTCTTCTAACTGATCTCTTCACCAGTTTGTCTCATGACCAGTATTCCCCTACAATGCCAGACAGAGTCCATCTTTGCATAACATTGCAATCGTCACACCAGTCTCACACTCTAGAAGCTTTGTGTTGTTGTTTAGTTGCCAAGTCCTGTCCAACTCTTTGTGACCCCATGGACTGTAGCGCGCCAGGCTCCTCTGTCCACGGCATTTCCCAGGCAAGAGTACTGGAGTGGGTTGCCATTTCCTTCTCCTGACTCAGGGATCAAACTTGAGTCTCCTGCACCGGAAGGTGAATTCTTTACCAATGAGCCACCAGGAAAGCCCCTAAAACTTTTGCTTGTTTCTTGTAAACTAGAGAATGATTTCAGCTAAAAGAAGGTTATTTCCCTAGGAAATCTGATTATCATTCTTCTCTGTGATAATTCTTTTATGACATCATTTTTCTTTCTCCTGGGATCTGTCGCCTTGCACCCCAGAAGATAGTAAGCATATTGGATGTCCCAACTCAGTATTTGCAGTTCTGTGTTATAATGAAATTAAATGTCTATCATAATATAATGTTAATATATCATCTTAATGACACATCCTAATTATGTTAATTTTCCTGGTGGGAAGCAAAAACTTTGTATGATGTGGTAATAAATCCTTTTTAGATGGGCAGATAAATGTGTCAGTGGCTTCTTTTTTCTTATTTAGTGACTAAAAATATACAAAAGATAATGCCGTTTAATCTAAAATTTATTTTTGTGTCATGCTGTAAAACTGATTTATTGGTCCAAGGGTAGAAATTTTCAGTAAATTTAAGAACTTGCATTAATAAACATCTGGGTAACTAAAAAGATACTTCAAGCCTATTAAAAATAAGAATATTATATTTATTCACAAAGATACTCCCTCTCTCATTTCCTTTCAAGCCATCGGGTCCTGATGATCTATTAATTAGAATTGTGTTTGGCAACAAGTGACAGAGACCTTAACCACAGCGCCTTGAGCAACATTGAAATGTCTTCCTCCCTTGGCAAGTGAAGTAGATTCAGGCAGTTAGGACAGGCAGGGCAGCTTCACGGAGCCAGAGAGCCAGCGTCTCTATACAGCGGTTGCCCCATAGGTGGTTTGTTTCCGAGGCGTGCCTGCTCCAAGTGGCTCCAGTAGGTCCAGCTGGTCCCTGCACCTGGAAAGCACCCGGAAGCAGGGGACACAGCAGTGACATCCCGTTCCCATAAGGACATTGTGATTCTTCTGCCTGTGTCTCACCGGGTAAAGCTTAGCCCCATGACGCATCTGGCTGCAAGGAGAGGCAGAGAAGGTGACCTCATAGCCGGAAGACAATGTCCCAGTTAAAATTTGATGACGTCATACACATATGTATATGGTTGTTTATAATGAAGATTTATTTAACATCTTTATCTTAAGGTCAATTCATTATAGATTTTTAAACATATATATATTCTATGACTGAGGGATGGAATACAGTTGAAGCAATGAACTACTGAAAGAGACGCTCCTGGGAGGGGGGTGTGTCTGACAAACTCAGAAATATTTTACAGAACAAAAAGGCCATAAACACAACTCGGCAAATAAATGGCTTAGTGAAATCAAAGGAACAGAAGACACCAGGGACTCACTCCAGAACACCATAGCTCTGGCTGCCAGTGACCAGGCAAACAATATCTGAACCCATGGCTGAGTTGATCATAATTAAATTTAGTTCTAAATGAATGAAAAGTCAGGGTCTATTTCCCCTTCATAAGAAAAACAAGCTCTTAGAAAATGTACATACTGATGCTATGAAATCCTAAACTAAAGCTTTTAGTCATAATGCTGAGAAACATTTCATGAACGCTGTAGTTGATAAAGAAAGCATCCTGATACCTTCTCACGTATCACAAAGCTGAATCAGCAGCAGCCACAGAAGCACATGCTTTCTGCTGCTTGGTGCAATATTTTAAAAATTTGGTCAAAATTTTGGATATTATTTGTTTCAGTTCAGTTCCGTCACTAATTCGTGTTCAACTCCTTGCAACCCCATGGACCACAGCACGCCAGGCATCCCTGTCCATCACCAACTCCCAGAGTTTACTCAAGTTCCTGTCCATTGAGTTGGTGATGTCATCCAGCCATCTCATCCTCTGTCATCCCCTTCTCCTCCTGCCCCTAATCTTTCCCAGCATCAGGGTCTTTTCAAACGAGTCAGCTCTTTGCATCAGGTGGCCAAAGTATTGCAGTTTCAGCTTCAGCATTAGTCCTTCCAATGAATACCCAAGACTGATCTCCTTTAGGATTGACTGGCTGGAACTCCTTGCAGTCCAAGGGACTCTCCAGAGTCTCCTCCAACACCACAGTTCAAAAATTATTTGCTTAGAAGTGTGAAAAGATGACTGCAATTTTAAAAGCTAGGTAAGGCGGGAAGTTCCGTTTTGTTATCCCGAGAATCAGTATATGAAAAGAAGAAATGAGGGACTTTTCCAAGAAGCCCCAACCTTACTGCGTCAAGGCTTTCCCTGTGGCTCAGTTATTCTCAGCTAGCACAAGACCAGGTGGGCGGGTATTGTGAGTGGCCTCGGGTGTTTGCCGCCTTAGTTCTCTAAGACACACTGCCATCTAAAGGAACTGTGGTGCCTCAGAGGAACTCTGCCTTGGGTTTCACTGTGTTCTGTTGCATTCTCCTGTGGGAACCCGTTGCTGCTTTCTGTCTGCTGGGCATCAGTGCCGTTGGCAGAGACTGCCGCTGCTTCCTTTTTTGCACGTTTGTGTTGCAGGGCATTCTGTGTCCTTCTGAGTAACGGTGTTCTGTTTCTGATCACTGCCTGCCAGTTTGTTCTTAAACTGCTGTGTAGCTGAGCAATCTGCAGAAATGCAGCCCTTCTATCTCTCATTGTCCTTGTCTCTTCAACCCATTCTCTGCACACACGGTGCTTCTTCTTGTGCTCTGGAGACAGCTCTTGCATGTTCTTTTTCCCTCCCCCGTCTACCTCTCTGTTTTATAGACTACCTATTAAAAATGCTTATTGAATTATCAAGAACAACAGTAAGTACATGTCCTGAGACTCTCTTCTGGGGTAGCTCTTGCTTTGGATCTTCTGATTCTTGGCATCATTGCTGATCATCTTTGGCCATCATTATGAAAAGAAGTTTAAAAAGAATAGATGCGTGTGTATATATCACTGAATCACTTTGCTGTTCACCTGAAACCATCAAACACTGTTAACCAACTATACTCCAAAATAAAATACTAAGGTTTTTACAAAAAGTTAAATTATGTATTACTCATAAATAATATGAATTAAAAGGCTTTATAACGTAGATGGTGGTATGAGGGAACAACCCCAAGCTTCTTTCTAGTGCTTTTTACTTTCTCACTGTAAGAACCATATGCATGCCTTCCATGTTCCCGTTTCTGTATTGCGGCTCACACATTTTAAAGCATGCATTATTTAGATAGCTTATGCAATGGAGTTAATGATCCTCTCTGAATGGGTGGCAGTCCCTGTTAGAGGATTTCTTTAGTTGAGGCTGCCAACCGCCTTCAGCTTCCTCAGTTCTAACAGTTTGACAGATGTGTGCACATTTCAAAGCAACCAGTGATTTATAGCATTTGTGTCTTTGCCTGAAAGTTTTCTCCAGGGCTTTTGTTGGTTTTATAGTCTATGAAATGGATATAACTCTTGGAGGACTGAAAGTACACTTTAATACCGATTTATAGTTTCCCGAGCCTGCAACATCATTGGATGAAGTACGTTATCCTAAACAAGAATCATTTGTTATCCAAAACAAGAATCATTAAACAAACTGTCATTACAAACTGTTTTTTTTTTTTAAAGGGCACAGTTGTATATAGAATCATCAAATGTAACTGAACACATACTGTAAAAAAAAAATACTGGCAATTTTTTTCATGGAAATTAGTGGATTTGCTTATTTTTTGTCAGAAAACTTGTCATATATGCATGTGGACCTATGTATGTTATACATTTGTGTGCATATATATATGCTATATGTAAGTATAAATGTTGCATTATACTGAGTGGACTGTCATAGCTATTTCATTACAGAGAGTAGGCAAATGTGGGGAAGTTGCTCTCTGAAACCCGAGCACCAGGCTAGGAGATAAGAGAGTGGTCCAAATGTGAGTCTGGACGCCTCATGATCATTCTTACTTATAACGTACAGACATTTGTCTCCAATGTGCTCACATTAGTCCTCATTTCCTAAAGTTCATTGGCAAAGCGTAACTTGCCATGAGGCGTGGGTTTGGCCGTAGAGTGTGATGTGTGTAAGGGTTATGAAGTTGCAGAGTAATGGTCCAGCCACAGGACGGGGACAGGAACTGCATTTCTGAAGCACTCACTAAGGCTGGCCCTGGGCTAGCATCTTCATCACCCAGATCATCTTTCTTTCCGTTTTTATTGAAGTTTAGTTGGTTTACAACACTGTGTCATGCCAATCTGTTCCACGCCAATGCTTTGGCCACCTGATGGGAAGAGCTGACTCCTTAGAAAAGACCCTGATGCTGGGAAAGCTTGAAGGCAGGAGGAGAAGGGGTGACAGAGGATGAGATGGTTGGATGGCATCACCAACTCGGTGGACATGAGTTTGAGCAAGATCCGGGAGTTGGTGATGGACAGGGAGGCCTGGCGTGCTACAGTCCATGGGGTCGCAAAGAGTCGGACATGACTGAGTGACTGACCTGAACTGAACTGTTGTAGAGCAAAGTGACTTAGTTAAACATACATATTCATCTATTCTTTATCATGTTCTTTACCATTGTGTTCATTACCATTCATTGCAGGATATCAAATACAGTTCCCTATCAGATCATCTTTAGGACAATATCTCCATTTTCAGCCATTTACAAACTGCACACACTCAGCCATTGAAAGCAGCACCTCTCGCTGACACACAGCTCAAGTAGGCCAGGACCGGGCACCGCAGGACCGGTGGTCGGCTCAGTCAGCCGTGGTCTTCAGTGCTGGCCGAGCTGTGTTCCCGTCCACAGTGTGAGGCCCCTTCTAAACGTATGCAGCTTGTTGAACAAGCTCAGTTTCTGGTGGCTCTTCCCTCGTGGGCTGTCCGCTAAGAGCCCCAGTTTCTAGAGGCCTCTCGCATTTCTTGCCAAGTGAAGATATTTATAAAAACCTAACTATCAAGAAAATCTTCAGTTGTCTTTATTTCTCTCGACTCAAATGTCATGGAAATCCATTGCATCAAAATAATTTAATTTTACCTTTAAAGTGAAGTCACTCAGTCGTGTCCGACTCTTTGCAACCCTGTGGACTGTAGCCTACCAAGCTCCTCCGTCCATGGGATTCTCAAATATAAACTCCATGCTCGTGCTCATGCTAAGTCCCTTCAGTCTTGTCCGACTCTGCGATCCCCTGGACCACAGCCCGCCAGACTCCTCTGTCCATGGGATGCTCCAGGCAAGAGTAGTGGAGTGGATTGCTGTGCCCTCCTCCAGGGGATCTTCCCGACCCAGGGATTGAACTTGCATCTCTTATGTCTCCTGCATTGGCAGGTGGGTTCTTTACCACCAGTGCCACCTGGGAAAGCCCCAAACGTCCATATTTAAACTTAAAATCACACCAGTATTGCTTGAAAAATCAAGGCTATATTCCTTCTTTCATTGATGTGTTCAATAAATTATTTAAGGATCAACTTCTGCATATCAGTACTAAGTCCAGAGGATACAACAATGCTAAATAAGACATTTTCTCTGTTTTCATAGGTAGAAGAAAATAAATCAAGAGATAGATTATCTATCTGTCTATGTGTATATATATATAGAAAGAGAGAGAGAGATAATAACTAGAATGGTAGATAGAACTACTGGTAATTGCAATAAAGTTAAACAGATCTGATTTAACTCAAGGATGTCTTATAGTCTGAGGCCTAAAGGATCAAGGAGAGTCGGTTTTGCTCCTAGGAGGAGCAGGAATCAGGTACAGGAAGGACTTTAGCAATGAGGGAACAGGAAAAAAAAAAAAGTCAAGAGTCCCTGAAAACTGTTCCTCAAGGGTGAAAGTGGCAAGAAATAGCAATGGTAGACAGTCTATAAGAGTGGGCTTCTCTGATCATGGTACAAAATCATGGCTTATTTCTTTGTGGCTAGTTTTTAAATCATAAAGGACATGTGGTCGCATATATAGGGAATAGTAATATCTTCTCTCTCATTATTTAAAAGTCCATAATAATAGAAGTGATAACTTTGGGTAAACATTTATCAAAATAAATGGACCATTTTCCTGTAAGCATTAAAAATGTTTTGAGTATCACTTATGAAATTAGCTTCATATATAGTGTATGTATTGGCTCAAGAAATGAAATTGCAATTAGATTGACTTTGGGGCTTCCCAGGTGGCTCAGTGGTAATGAACCTGCATGGCAGTGCAGGAGAGGGGCTTCAGTCTCTGGATGGGGAAGATCCCTTGGAGAAGGAAATGGCAACTCAGTATTCCTGCCTTGGAAATCCCATGGACAGTGAAGCCTGGCGGGCTATAGTCCATGGGGTTGCGAAAGAGTCGGACATGACTGAGCAGCTAAACAAACATCAAGTGTTACCATCGTCTGAAAGAAATGCTACAGCTTTATGTTACTGTGACAGCTTGCATTATTTGTGGCAATAATAGGTAGATGCTCGCTCAATTTTATTTATTTACTCCTTAATGTGAATCCCAAGCATGTAACCAAATAAGGAAATTTTAAAAAATGAATGACAATTGTGATCTATTGTTAGGTTACATTATTAGTGCTCTGAAATAAACAAATATTCCTTTTTGCTTTATTTTTAAATTATTTATAAAACACAAAGGCAGATCTGAAGCAGTGAGTATAAAACGAGTTAAGTGGAATATAAGGTTGAACTCTGGGGAGCATTAATCTAGGTTTCAGAAGTTAATGATCTAGCAGCCGACAAATGATCCCAGAAACGCGTTTGAAAGACACATGTGACCGAGATAGATTTTCATGCCTGAATACGTTGTTGAAATGGAGAGGGGAAAAAAAAATTCTTAGGCCTGTTAAACTGGCCTTGAAATTTCCATTTTGAAACTGCAATAGTTGAGATACTTATTCCTCTGGTGTGCGTATTAACACTTTGTTGAATAATGAGGGGTTTATTTGCTCAGGGGACTCAAGCCTGGTGGGAACTTGGTTTCCGAGGTTCACACAACCTGTGACTCCTGCACCCAATCTCTGTTGTATCATTTCCTGTAACCTCCAAACACAGTGGCCTGGGGACATCTCGTTGTTTTCCCTGAATTGTAGGCTCCCCCTCTTGTCCCTTAGTATCTTCCCAGTCTGGTTCTCAGCACTGTGGTATCTGACCACATTAGTTTCATCATTCCTTTCTCCTTTCTCATACAGTGTTTCTGCCGGTTTTTTTTTTTTTTCCTTTGTTTTGCATGCCTCCTTCTCGATCTCAACTTTTCTCATAACATGGATTAGAACCCAGCTCTCTTGCTGGTGGCCTCTGAGTCCTGACATGTGAGTAAGATTTTACAGAATCACAGACTTGATATTTGAAAAGAGACAAATGCATCCAATTCCTAGCCTTGAGGCTCTAAGTTCCTCAAGAAAATCTGGTTTCTGCCTTAATCTTTTGAAGATGGAGCTCTCAGAGCCACTGGGAGCAGCGTTTTATTAACTGTGCTATGGAGCCACACCTCCTGGTTCACTGAGAATATCCTTCAAAGACTGAGAAGAAGCTTAGAGTGTTGTGTCTGTGCCGTTTACATAACCTTATTTCCACAAGCTGCCCATAAACGTATTTCCTTTAATGGATAACTGGCCATTCTGGTCACCTTACTCTCAGAGGCGTTTTGCTTTGTCAATATGTCACATAAGAACTGAGTGCAATGTTCTCTGTGGCATCGAGTTCAGAATAAATCTATTCTATTCTCCCATCCTGGTAATGCCACCTACCAAGAACTACGAGATCAAACTGGCCTAGTGGCGTCCACATTGGTGTCTGTCATCCCAGTAGATAATATCAAGTTTAGGCTAATTAACTCTGGATAAACCACACGTCCAGTAACATGTGGTCTTAGACCTGAGAGACTTGGGAAAGGACTTTGCATTTATTCTAATTAAGTTTTTTACTATGTAGATATGACCAGTCTTTCAAGCTAATTCTAATCTTTTGGGTCAGAAGCTATAAACCTTCCCTTTAGCTAGAGGAGTGAGTCAAGGCAGGGTTGTTTACCTTGAATTTCAGATGTTGGGCAGGACAATTTCTGATGTTGGGAATGAGATTCTGTATTATAAAACCAAAAGGAATAAACAGAAACAAAGATCCTCTTGCTTGAAATACTGCTGCAGCAACCTAATTAAAAACAAAAAAAAATGTTGAAAAATAATGCTCACATCTAATTCATTGGAAGCTATTTGCTTATCATTTAATTTCTGTAGACTTTAGCTAAGATCAGAATCATATTTTCTTTGCAGTCTCTTGCTGTTACCAAATGGTATGCTTCCCACGTGGCGCTAGTGGAAAGAACCTGCCTGCCAGTGCAGGAGACCTAAGAGATTCGTGTTCGATCCTTAGTTCAGAAAGACCCCCTGGAGGACAACAACCCGCTCCAGTGTTCTTGCCTGGAGAATCGCACGGACAGAGGAGCCTGGCGGGCTGCAGTCCACGGGGTTGTAAGGAGTCAGATACAACTGAAGTGACTCAGCACACAAGTGCAGAGAGGGCAATGGCACCCACTCCAGTGTTCTTGCCTGGAGAATCCCATGGATGGAGGAGCCTGGTGGGCTGCTGTCTGAGGGGCTGCACAGAGCCAGACACGACTGAAGCGACTTAGCAGCAGCAGCACACAAGTGATACGCTAGGTTTCACAAAAGTATATTCTTAAGGGAAGCAGGTCACAACACTCAGAAACTGTTCCAGTTCAACACGAACTAGAATGGACTCATTGATACATTTACGGTGTGTGTAAGCTATGCCCGAAATTATTGATTGCTATGGAGGTATATTTTCCCTTTAGAAGGAGCTCTGATCAGTTTCTAAATGCTTCCAGCAAAGCCTGAATTACTTGGAGTTCCCCCTTCTATTTCTTTCCTGGAAGGCCAAAAGATTTTCAGAGGCCCAGGTGGGCTCTGGGGCCCTGCGTGGTGTTGCATCGCCCCTCCCTCATCCCCGTGATCCCTCAGAGCTGACCTCATGTGCAGTCACGTGACCCAGCTGCAGCGATGGCTGCCCAGTCCCCTGGCCTCAGGGCAGCGGGAGGTGGGAAATAGGTCACTAATAGGTCACTAATAGGTCCTCTTCACAGATAGGAGAGTTCCCTGCTGCGGTTTCTCAAGATCAAAGAGAAAAGCCCATCAGAGTGGTGCTCAGAGGCTCTTTACCCCAGGGGTGTCTACTAGAGCCTCTAGGAGATTAAATCTAAATCAAGAAAAAATAAAGTGGGAAGAATGATTTGAGTCTCATGAGTGTTCATAGCTTTTTCACACACTGATGTTTTCTCTGAATATTAAACATAGGTTAGAGCAAGTATTTTACATTTCTTGTCGTCAGCTGAACGAGTCTGTGCTCCAAGAGAGGCAAGGTCATGATGGCCTTATTTAATGGTGTCCTCTGGGCTGTTCAGGTAGATGGTCAACAGCAAATTCAAGAGGCGTGCATGGGCGTTCAAGTGCCTAGGTTTATTCTACATGTTACTGATACAGAGGATGGGTCATACACAGTTTGAGTCTGAACAAACTCAGGGAGATAGTGAAGGACAGGGAAGCCTGGCGTGCCACAGTCCATGAGGTCGCAAAGAGTTGGACACGACTCAGCAAATGAGCATCAACAGAGCACACAGTTTATAAAAGTAGAAACATATAATCCTCTTTGTTGCAAATTCTATTTAGCTAACCATTTCTCACAGAATACTTTTGCTGCTTTTTGTAAAATCTTGTATGTGTAGCCCAACTATGGGTGCAACTGCCAAACTGACAAACGAGTGTGGCCAAACGTGAATGGTGGTTGATATTCTTAGTTACACTAACCAGGGGAGACACCGATAGAGGGGAGACGCATTAAAACTCCTCTCATTTGTCGCTAGAGTCGGACACGACTGAGCGACCTCACTTTCGCTTTTCACTTTCCTGCATTGGAGAAGGCAATGGCAACCCACCCCAGTGTTCTTGCCTGGAGAATCCCAGGGACGGGGGAGCCTGGTGGGCTGCCGTCTATGGGGTCGCGCAGAGTCGGCCACGACTGAAGCGACTCAGCAGCAGCAGCAACAGCAGTTGTCAATGCAGTGACGTGAGAGCAGCCTCTCTTCTGGATCAGGTGACTTTTGTTGAACACTGTAAAGATATTTCCACAATTTTTATGCTATTCGCAATGTGACACGTATGTTCATGAAGCACTTTTACGTTTAATTTGGTTTACTAGCATTTTCTCCATCACTCTCTTAGGACTAGACAATCAACAAAGCAGTAAACCAAACTGTGACTCACATTGATTACCTATTTCTGTCACGTAAACATGGCTTTCTTGGCCAAACTTGCACCAACCGTGTGACACCACCAAACGCATCACTGAACGCAGTGCCCCACCCATATCTGGACGGTGGAATCCCATCCAAATGGCATGTTTCCACCATCCAAATGTGCTCCATATAAAAACCTAACACAGATAATAGTAAAGTAAGGAGTAATGCACTTTAAATATTTATTACCTTGGTCTCTTATAATTTGATGTAAATTTGTTTAATTTTTAATTCTATCTGCTTAGACAGCTAATTTGCAAAAACACTTTTAAATTTGACAATGGATTTTCCCAGCCAGTGCAGATTGACCCCACCCACCATGTGAGCATCGCTACTTTCTGATAGCTGTATGTGGGCGCTAAGCATCCAGGGTCAAATAATGTTGGTTATTACTGCCTATGCCAATATCTGATTTCTCAAATTTCTTAACATATTGATCATACCTTCCTGTATTAGGAGGCCACTGAGTACATTGACCAAGTGATAAGGTTCTACTTTCTTTGAAGAAAAAGCAAAAGAGAAAAGTGACTAAAAGGATAGTTTCAGAGACAGACACACAAAGTTTTAATCTTGGGTCTATGACTTCCTAGGTGTGCAGAACAAAAGACATGTCCTGAGTTGCTTCCATTATAAAATGATGATAATAGTAATAATGCTAGGGGGTACTGTGAGCATTAAATTAGATACTGTATATACTAAATGTGCTGGGCCAAGAACTTGAAAATGTTAATTGTGGTAAAATTTGGTGTTAGTCCTCCCAATTATGTGTATGCAGAAATTAAATTTCTATACCTACAAAGTAGAGTTGTTCCTTCTGGTCCTTCCTAAACTTTGTAAGGATGTCAGCCAATGACTCAGAAGGCCATGAAAATTACTGTTACTCAGAGAGTGGGCCCCTATGGATCTGAGCCTTACCTTGTATAGTACCCCCCACCCCCACAGCTTCAGAGTTGAATATTAACCCATACTCTTATTTAAAAGTTACTTTAAAAAAAAAAAAGGGAACTCAAAAAAAAAGAACAAATATCATTTCCAATCTGTGATATGTATATGAACTTCACCCATTATATTTTTTGATAAAAACAAGTTCTTAAATTAAAAAAAAAAAAGTTACTTCAGTATTAGAAAGTATGAAACATAAAGGGCTGAACAGAAAAGTAAGCATGAAAAATCTTTCTTTGCTAAAGGGAGAAGAGAATGAATTGTTTTCTACCAGTATGCCCCCCATTCATGGAGTAAATATGCCATCTTTGAAAGATTCGTCTATTTCTCCTGCTTTAAAATAGGAATTGCAGGTCTGTGAATGAAATAGACAGCTACTTCCCAAGCGTTGGTTATAATCCTCTTCCCTGTGGGGAAGATTGAAAAGGGTATTTGCAAAATCTGTGAATGAGTAAAATTCATATAAACTGAGTATGTCCTGAGTTTAGTAATCTTGTATTTTTTTGAGAAATACCAACTTTGGGAAAGGAAAGGTTAAATAAATATGGGCTTACATGGGTCTAGTGATATTTGTTAACTACAGCTGTGTGTTTTCCTTGAGTTAATATTGTTAAACTGGATATTTTATGGTTATAAGCCAATACGCTAATGATGATAACTAGAATTATAGTACTTTCTTGATTGACTAATACAAGACTGAAATATAATTTACCCCAAATTCTTGATGCATCAAAGGTTGAAATCAGTAAGGACCATAGAGAAAAAGATTTGTGAGTGATGACTAGAATCGGAAAGGAAAAGCCTCATTTTGCAGGTTATGTCATTTCACTTTCTTAGGTGGCTTCCTCTCTTTAGACGTCTTTTATCAGTGTGAATAGTGGCTGCAGAAATCACAGTTCCCCACCCCCACTCTGGTGATGGTTTTTAGACCATGGTGAACGAAACTCTCACGTAGCCTTTTCTACTGTTCTCCTGTCCTCTGACTTCCCCCCCACACACACATACCTTGTAACACACCTCCAGCTTCTGCTTAGTCACCTTCTGCTGATTCTTCAACAGTCAATGAGTCTTACTTCTCACGTGTTGCCTTTCAGTAGAATGAAGCTGAAAGTGTGAGCTTCCGGTGGCCTGAGTTCAGATTCTGCCTCTGTTCATCTCTGGATGAGCTCCCTGTCTCTCTTCTGTAAAACGAGAATGACACCTCCTGCAGAAGACTGCTGTGGGGATTAGGCGGCCAGGACACAGAAGTGTCCCAGACCTTGCCCGCAGACTCATGGCCTTCAATCTCATGAACTTGTATTCTTTCCTGGTGACGCTGATCTTAAAGAATCTGCCTGCGATGCAGGAGACCTGGGTTCAATCGCTGGGTAGGCAGGGTCCCCTGGAGATATCTAAACTGCTCACAGTTTACGTAAACATGTTTCAACATTATTGTCGAAACACCTGTCGTGCCGATACCGTTGGGGGTGCTGAGAATACAGTGGTGAACAAGGCAAAGTCCTCCCCATCAGCACCCTTATATCCATCCCAGTGGCAAAGACACACCCTGGTAAACACATGAATATATGCTATGATCGCAGATGGTACAAGCAGCAAGAATAGAGAAGCAGCAAGAATAGAGAAACAGCAAGGGGCATTGACAGAGAAGGCTCCTCTGAAGAGGTGATATTTGAGCAGAAAACTAAGCGGAAAACAAAGAGGAAGTGACGGCAGCCACATGCCCCAACGCACTGAGTCAAGAGCATCTTAGGTATGTCCAGAAAGATGCAAAGAGGGCCGAGCAACTGGAGCGAAGTAGTCAGGATAGTGACCGGAGGTCAGGCTGCAGAAATGGGCTGAAGTCGTGCTCAGGCCTTAGTGTTTCACAATCAAGAGAAGAAGAGGGTGACAGGGGATGAGATGGTTAGGTAGCATCACTGCCTCAGTGGATTTGAGTTTGAGCCAACTCTGGGAGATAGTGAAGGACAAGGGAAGCCTGGCGTGCTGCAATCCATGGGGTTACAAGTCGGACGCGATTTAGCAACTAAACAACCACAACAACAAAGCGATAGAATTAGTATTGTAGAATGATCTGATATGACTGTATCCTGGAAACCAGATCACAGATGCACAGAGGGGTAAGAACAAAGAAGTAGGATGGCGTGACTTCCCTATTTCAGGGTGGACTTAGGAACCTATCAAAGGCAGCAAAGTGGCTTTCTGCTGGTGTGGGCGATCGCCTGAAGAGAAAACGTGAGCGTCTGCAAAACTGCTCCAATTGTGCCTGCCATCTGGAGAGGCACTCGCCATCAGTCACTTGGTATCTCTTTTGACTTATGGACAAATGGATTGAGAAACAACCTGCTGGGTGTCTAACTTGTTGCTACAGAGATGTGCTTCAGTGACAAAGTATATGAGAAAGAGGAGAAGGGAATGATACAATAAGTGAATAAAAGACGCATCGTCCCAAAGGTCTTAGCAATATGAATTGGCGCAGATCTTCTTTTGAAAGGTCTAGGTACTGATTTTAAAAAGTCACACAGTAATAGAATTAAGATATTTCCAGGAAGTCAAAACCTGCACATTCTAAACAATCTTGCTTTTCCCTCAGTGACTTAGCTCACATTGAGTCCTTTTCCCCCGCTTCTTTGGCGTTTCCGCAGTTAAGTTCCAGCACTCTCGTAGCTGCAGTTTGCGGTGCCCTCCGAAGCCACATCACATTTTGCAACCTCTCACTCCAGGTTGGGTCCTGAGGCCACTGCCATTGGCTGTACCTGCCGGCAAGCATGCATCTGTGATGAGGGCCCTTGGTCCTGATCAGGGAAACTCCTGGTCTACCTTGGCTGTCATCAGAAGCAAAATCTTGTTTCACTTTTACCAGATCTATGATTAAAATGGAGAACAGTATCTTGCGTTGTTCTTTTAATTCTGTGACTTCTTTTCTAAGCAGCCAGGAATAGGGCTTTCTTGGATTTTCTGGGTGGGCTGCTTTCTGAACTTCATCTAATGAGGTTGAAGTGGAGGTGTTTACTGGCGAATTCAGCTGCACAGTGTGCCTAAGTTAATGAACTATAGGACTGCACTTTCCTATCATCTCTGAAAACTATAGCACAAGGTGTCAGTGAGCATAAACATGGGGACATTTCTGTCACATTAATGTTAATATCTTATGTTACTATTATCAAGACTGCCATTATGAGATGAGACAGGGTCATCCCCATTCTTTTGGAATTCTCTAATTCCTATATTTTGGGGTTTTTTAAAAGTATTTTAAAACATTTGTAACTATTGCTGGGGGTCATATTTTGAATTCTCTTTTTCTGATGTGAATACACTAAATACCTTTTTTGCTTGATTAATAACAGGCTAAGTAGTCTTTCAGTTCAGCTCAGTCGCTCAGTCGTGTCCAACCAACTCCCAGAGTTTACCCAAACTCATGTCCATCGAGTCGGTGATGCCATCCAGCCATCTCATCCTCTGTCGTCCCCTTCTCCTCCTGCCCCTAATCCTTCCCAGCATCCGGGTCTTTTCCAATGAGTCAACTCTTCGCATGAGGTGGCCAAAGTATTGGGGTTTCAGATTCAGCATCAGTCCTTCCAATGAACACCCAGGACTGATCTCCTTTAGGATGGACTGTAGCTCAATTCAATTATGTAACTATGTTTTTTTCCTATGGTATCTTCCTGTTGGTGATAATATCTTTTAAACAGATGACTTTTTTTTTCTGATGTACAGTCAGCATTGCATATATGTAATCATAATTTAGGGCTCCAGCAGTAGTGAAGAATTTATCTCATCCATACTTCTCAACCCTGGCTACAGTACTGACTAGGGAGCTGGGGAGAAAAAATGCCAATAACCCAGCTAGCCCCTGGAGGATCTGTTATAGCTGTTCTGATTAGGAGACAAATTGTTATTCTATTTTATCACTCCCCAAGTGATGCCAGTAAGCGTCCAGTGTTGAGAACCAGTGATTTATAACTGATGGAATGTCCCATAAAACTGGGTGTGTGTTTATAAAGTGATTAATGGATACGCATTTAGTTACTCCACATGAAAATCATGTGTTGTGATTGATTTTGTTAGCACACGTAATTCCCAAAACAAAACTTTTATGAAATAAAAAGCTTTTAGACAAAAACCAAAAGACAACATAATTTACTGTCAATATGTCTTTAAAAAGTAGATGCTGAAAGGAAGGAAGGAGGGAGGAAGGAATAGAAGGACGGAGAGAAAGAAGATAGATGATCCAGAGGAAAAATAAAAGTACCCTTCATCTATGATGTAATACAAAAGAAGGCTTTAGCCACATTCCTGCATCTGTATTCAACACTGATACAGTTTGGGCTTTCTGAATCTAAATGGGAAAGCAAAGCATTTGTACATGAAAAATTGCTTAAGAGGGAGTCCCATCACCCTTCAGGATGAATCTTGAGTATCTCATCTCATTTTATACAAAGCTGTCAAGCTATAGTCCCTCATCAAATACCTTTTGTCTCCCTCACGTTGGTATTTTTGTTGGAATAAGAGCATGAATTGGAATAGATTCAATTCCTTAGCATTCTCCTGGGCAATTAATTTGTCTGAATTTTACAGACTGTTTGGATGTAATTTTTCTGTGTTTTTCTAGATCCATTCCTCAATGAAAACATAAGATTCTCAATGAACTCCATTTTATTGAGATTTCCTTGCCATAAATCATCACAGCAATATCTGACTATAAACTTATGACTGAAAATTAAGTTATCTCCTTATCATATCTTTGTCATTAAAATCCCAGAAGATAAATTTTGCTTTGATAGTAATCTGAGTAGTTTTCTTACATCTTTTTACATGTGATATTAAATATGTTAGAAAGCTTCCTCTGAATGAGTTAAAGACTGTGAGGAAGATGCAAATTCTCAAATCAGGAAATATTCTGAGATGTCTTATGACATAGTTCAAATTGCAGCATGCCATTATTATTTTTAAAATGCATGTTTTACTTTATTTAAAGATGCATATCCATGTAGACAGGGCACACTTCTATGTTCTATATTTGTCATCTTAAATTAGCCTTCCAAAAAGATTTGAACATTTTTTTCTATTTGATACAATGTCTTCATCCATATTCATCCACATAAATGTCATTCACTTAGAAACTGCCTATTTCAGAACTCTATATTGTAAGGCTAAAAGGTTGTACATTAATTTGTACAGCCAAAATGATCATATTATCAAAAAGTTCCATTAAACCCAGAACATTACCCGTCCAGTAGAACTTTCTTTCAGTATGTGAGCTATATCTATATTGTCCAATGTACATGACTTTCAATGACTTAAAATGTGGCTGGTGCACCTAGAAGACTGGATTTTTAATTTTTATGAATGTTGTATTAATTCCAGTTTTAAAATCATATGTAGCCAGTGGCTACCATATTGGAAAGCACAGCTCCAGGAAAAAGAAAATGTAAAAGTTAGATTTTACTAACAAGTTTTAGTAAAAAGCTGGATTGAAACTCACCATTTAAAATATTAAGATCATGGCATCTGGTCCCATCACTTCATGGCAAACAGAAGGGAAAAAGTAGAAGCAGTGACAGATTTCCTTTTCTTGGGCTCCAAAATCACTGCAGACGGTGACTGCAGCCATGAAATTAAAAGATGCTTGTTCCTTGGAAAGAAAACTACGACAAACCTAGACAGCATATTAAAAAGCAGAGACATCATTTTTCCTGCAAAGGTCCATATGGTCATAGCAATAGTTTTTCCAGCAGTCATATATGGATGTGAGAGGTGGACCGTAAAGAAGACTGAGTACCAAAGAATTGATACTTTCAAATTGTGGTGCTGGAGAAGTCTCTTGAGAGTCCTTTGGACATCAAGGAGATCAAACCAGTCCATCCTAAAGGAGATCAACCCTGAATATTCATTGGAGGGACTGATGCTGAAGCTGAGTTCCATTACTTTGGCCACCTGATGCAAAGAGCTGACTCATTGGAAAAGATCCTGATGCTGGGGAAGATTGAAGGCAAAAGGAAAGGGGGGCAGCAGAGGCTGAGACGGTTAGAGAGCATCACCGACTCAATGGACATGAATTTGAGTGAACTCTGGAAGATGGTGAAGGAGAGGAGACTCTGGCGTGCTGCAGTGCATGGGGTCAACAGAGAGCTGGACACAGCTTAGGGACTGAACAATAGCAACAGGTTTCACTGCTGGCTTTTCCTTAGGCTACAGGAAACTTTGGAAGTTTTAACTTGCAAAAATTTTGCAAGAATTTAAGCCGGTGAATAAATTGCTTTCAGTGGTTGTCTACCATACCTAAGAATAAGATGTAGTCAGTTGGGTGACTGAACTAGCAAGACCTCAGCGGGAAATGATAGGTTTTAGTCTAAATTCTAAGCATAGTATTCTTACTACAGAGAGCACCTGTGTTTTGCACAGTAAAGCCTTTTGCATAAAATTTCCTGCCTGGTTCCATTGAATCTGTGAGTCTTTTTTCTTTTTAATCCCTGCCCTTTTGTTTTTCGGCAGTCCTGTCTCCCATCCCCTTGTGAAGAGCCCACATTCTTCTGTCTTCATGCTCTTTTTGTCTTTATCTTTCTAAATAATTTTCCCCACCCTTTCATTGTTGCTGCAGCAAAGCGAGGTTAATATTAATAATATTCATGGTAAGATACCCAGTTGGGCACCTTGTTATCTGAGCTGCTGAAAGCTCTCCTGTAGCTGTGGATATTCCCCGAGATATCTGGTAATTGTTAGCAACTTTTTCTGTCCCTTTTCACCTCTTTGCTAAGCTACTGTCCTGTGCAGGACTTTGAGCAAAATGCCCAGGTGTGACCTCTTCAGACACTGCATAATGGCACACTGATTTATATTCAGCCCATTTCTGCTCCGGAAGTCAGACAATGGAAGGGTTTTGTTTTTTGGCTTGTCTCTGCCTCTGTGAATTCTACATCCCATAGTCATTTCTTAAGATCCCTGCTCTTCCCTCTGCTCTAATCTCATCCCATCATCATGACTTTTTGTTTCCTACATTGAACTTATTCAATTCAATTCTCTTTCAGTCAAAATAACATAACCTCATGTCTCCCTTGAGAAGCAGAGAGCTCTTTTCAAGCACATGTGATTCAACTGTACATTTAACTTGTGATCTCAGCGTGTAATATTCTTTTCTTTCCTACTCTCTGAGGCAGTGCTTTCAATTTTTTTTCCCCATTAAATATCTTTTCACCAAGGGCTCTTTTAAAGTTGCTTAATATCTGTATTTATGAAAATAGGCAAACTGTACTATCTTTCTCTCACTTGCATTGATCAGTTATGCAAATCAGATTCATTCTGGGGTATCTCACGAGGAACATTGATTATCCATGCCTGTCAGGATCATGCAGGTTAACAGATTTATCTGCACCATCTTTCCAGAAATTATATTTCAATAGCTGACACTCGTTAACATTTGAAGATGAATGGACTGTTCATTCTTGAGTCTTAACATTTGGTCCTGTAGATATTGAAGAAGAAAAAGGAATCATGTGTTTCCGAGCAACTTACATAATGTTTCAGCCTCATGTGTCTCGACCAAGAGATTACTGGTAGCATTAATCTAGACTCACTGTAGCATTTCTGACTGTTTTCTCTGTCTCCTTCATGTTAATCCAAGGAGATTTTTAAAAGGCCAAACTAATTAAAAATTGAATTGGATGAGAAGAACTTATTCCCTGGCTCGGAAATGTTTAGTTACAACTCTGAGTAAATTTTTACAGATGAGAAATAAATCCTTACCAATAAGTCTCATAAAAGAAATAACAGAATTCTTAAAATACCTCAGTGGAAACTCATGTATGTGTGCAGTGACTATAAAACAAACATACTTTTTAATCTGGAAAGCCACCATTTAATTGTTTATTGTAATTTTGGAAAATATCACTGAAAGATGAAGCTTTCTCCTCTCTTCTTTCCTCCATCCAAACATAAGTGTTATGTTTGATAATTTATCATAAAGAATAATCTCCAAGGCAGCATTTTCTTCCAGAGAAAACAGAAATGATAGTTTTATTATGTTTAAATTGTCTTGGTAGGTTTTCTGTGGCAAAAGATTTTGGCAAAAACATCCTGAATGGGGAAATGTTCTTGAATCAGATGTTATATATAACCTTCAGAAATACTCATGAGGCATCAAAATAAACAAATATAGTTGAATGGTCTTTTTTGAAAGTCATACCTTTGACCCCATGAGAATTTTTTGTGACGTTTCTCCCAGCTCTGGAAAACAAAACAAGGATTCTAAAGAAAAACAACTTGATCTTTGAAGGAGAGAACAAAGAAGGCAGAAGAACACAAAATACCCTACATTCTCTAACAGGATTTCAAGATTTATTTTTCAATATTCAAACAGGATTCGAACTTTGCTTTGTTAAAAAAGATTGCTAAATATAATGAAAGCACAACTTACTGTATAATGTAAAAGAACCAGTTCTGTGGTCTGGGCTGAAGATAAGCCAGGAAAGAGCTGGACCTTGAAGGGTAAAGAAAATTATTTTTGTCTTCCTTGTTGCAAGAATACTTACAACCTGAAAACCTACAGGAAAAAAATATTTCGTACCACTTGAAGCATGTCTTCAAATGAATTTTTTAAAATGTACAGATCAAGAGTGTACAAAATGCTCTGGCTTTCGGTGAAATGCAGTGTTGCTGTTTGTGCAGAATGAGATAAAGATGTGTGGGCGGAGTGAAAGGACACTCCAGGTCCCAACAAAGTCAGCAAAGCCGAGAGGAGGAGATGCTCGCCCCAGGGAGGACGACGAATCCTATCTGCCATGTGCTGAGTTCCCCTTTCAGGGGCTAATTGCTCCTCCAGGAAGCCTTGTCTGTGCCCCATTCAGGATGTGGGGCTGGGCCTCCAGAGAAAGGCAGACCAGGGACATGGACGCATGGATTTGGCAATCAGACACACTGAAACAAAACCCTCTGAATTGGGGGAGGGACTTAATTTCCCTGAATATCCAAGAAAGAATTCCCGTTATCTTAAGCTTTTTGAGAGGCAATTCTTTTTGGGGGAAAAAAAAAAAAAATATATATATATATATATATATAAGATAGGACTTCCTGCATGAATTGATAGACAAACAGTATTTTTTTTCTATTTGATGCAATTTTAGCTTCTCACGGCAAACATGCCTAGGGAAAGATACAAAGGAGAAAACAGCAAAGTGAGCATATGAATGCATAAAATCATTTAAATGGTTGTCTTAGGATTCACTTTACAGTGAGACTCTATTATTAGATGAAATTATTATTAATAAGCATTGACCTGAAAATAGAGCTTTGCCTGGTGAGACGTGAGTCTGAGCAAGCTCTGTCAGTGACAGGAGGCCTAGATGCATATGGCATTTATGATCCAGGGCACAAGCAGTTTTGTGTCTAACGTTTTGAAAAGTGAATGAAATAAAACTTTGGACTGGATTTCACTAACTACTAGAAACATAATGAAAAGTAAAATTTTAAATTTCAATAGATCTATAGCTTCCAATACTTTGGCCACCTGATGTGAAGAGCTGACTCATTGGAAAAGACCCTGATGCTGGGGAGGAGAAGGGGACGGCAGAGGATGAGACGGCTGGGGGGCATCACCGACTCGACGGACATGGGTTTGGGTGGACTCCGGGAGTTGGTGATGGACAGGGAGGCCTGGCGTGCTGCGGTTCATGGGGTCGCAAACAGTCGGACACGACTGAGCACCTTCACTGAACTGAACTGATAGCTTGCTTCTGATCAACAGGAAGACCATATTTTTCTTGGCATAAGTAACGCAGGTGAAGAAAAATTAGCTATTGTTCATTCCACAGACAGTTGTTAATTCGTTTCCAATTTTAGAAACAAGACTTTTAAGTGTCACAAAGTCATAATGAGAGCAGAATTATCCCATGCTGACATGTCCCACCAGCCTCTTTTATTCTGGTTATTGTTGTTTCTCAGTCATGTCTGACTCTTTGCGACCCCATGGACTGCAGCACACCAGGCTTCCCTCTCCATCACCATCTCCCGGAATTTGCTCAAACTCATGTCCATTGAGTCGGTGATGCCTTCCAACCATCTCGTCCTTTGTATTCTGGTACCTCAAGATTAAAGAGCTGTTTCCAGCTATTATAATAGATGCTTTATAAATTAAAGTTAGTGTTAAATTGCCAAGTGATCCTGGTCCTGGGCAGCTGACTCATTAAAAAGTGCTGATGGTGGACTTCCTTGACCATCAGAGATAAAGAGAAGCATCTTGTCCTCTGGGTCTTAGTTAAATAAGTAAGAGGAAAATATACTTATTATCTGCTATCAGTGAGGATCAGATGGCAACTCTGTAGCTAAACAAAATTAGTGGGCAAAGATGAATGTATCTTTCCTTTGACTTTATGACAATACAATTGGAAATACATTTATAATTTATTACTTGTTTTCCCATATACTACCCCCATGCTGTATTTCAGTATTTCCATCACAACACTATGAGGTAGGCAGAGAAATATTCTTTTCTTCTATGTGGACTTTATTTGAGTCAACTATGGAAACGAAACTTCTCAGATGAAAGGAAAGGGAGATGACAGATAAGCCTCAAAAGATGTGTAAAAACCAGATCATGGATATTCCCAAAACACTGGCTATTTGCCCTCTGACATGAAGAATCTGTGTCAATGGAACAAACACATCTACCCTTGAAGACAAACAAATCTGCCTTCATAAGTCTACAATTCCTATCCGTCTCTTTTTATCTTTCATAGAAAAAAAATGGATCTATTCTCGTAAGATACTAGGTCACCGTGATGAAGCTCACATAGTATTTACATAATAAATAAATAGTAGTGTGAATACACAACTCTTGAAAGTGACAATACGTATAATACTGTACTGATGGTGTTCTTCTTTGACCATCAGAAATTACAAGTAACCTCTTTTCCCAGCAAAATCACCACAGCAATTAATATTTATTTTATCAACGTCACAACTTTGTTCTGACTCAGGTTTTTGCAGCGTCACTGCAAGACAGTGGAATCATTACTGCAGGATTTGAAATGACTTCCTGTGGAGGGAAAATTATGTAGCAAAGTCTGACACAAAAGGATGGCACAGCTTGTTGCGGCTTTTAACTGATGGATTCGCTACCAAAGGCAACATTCCTGTAGTCCACAAGGATAACCTGACTTCTGTGATTTCAGAAACGCTTGGCATTGCTTTCTCCAGTAGTTTTCCTCCGTGAATGGATTAGGGAGGAGGGGGCTGGGAGGAGGACGAATGTGAAATACCCTTCAACAATACAGTTTGTCTTTGGCAAAACTGAGTGCCTCACAGAACCCACAGCATGAGAGTCATAGAGGATATCATATCGTTTCATCTCCTTTTCATGACAGAATATCCTTTGGATTCCTGAACCCTCCTGACTGTCACGCCCAGTGACAGTAGCTAAAAGAAATAAAACTAAAGCTTTAAACCAAATAAGGGGACTGGAAGGGAAGCTGGCATTAAATGTCAGAAGGCCCTTCTCTAGCTCTTCCTCTTTTTCAACAAAGCTGTATCCTTTTAACTTATTTCATGAGATGTCTTTATCAGTATAGCAATCAGGTCTTCGATGTTTTAACATTAAAATGAATATCACGAATCATATTACAAGCACAATAAAAGTATTAGAGACTGAAAGGTGAGCCCTTGATACTACTACCCTTTGGCCATTTTTGTTTTTGTGTTTCCTTGAGGTTAGGTCTGGCCCACTGGAAGATATTATTTTTATCTACCTGTATCCATGGCAGAGCTATTAAGCTGAACCAAATGGAAGTTTCAATGTTTGACTATTTTTTCCTAAAAGAATAATTATTTTATATGGTTCACCTGATATTTTTCAGCTTTAGATTTAAAATTAAAATCTGATTCTTTCTATACATGCAGTTGCTCAGCATGATTATTTGTCCATTCATTTCTTTAAGATATGTTCAGTGAGTGCTCATGGCCCCCCAAAGCATTAAGTTGGGTGCCAGATAGTCAGTGAACCCAGGTTCAGTCCCAGGCTTTGGAGGACTGCTGTTATTCAGTTGCTAAGTCACGTCCAACTCTTTGGGACCCCATGGACTGCAGCACGCCAGGCCCCCCTGTTCATCACTATCTCTCAGAGTTAACTCATGTATATTGCGTCGGTTGATGCCATCCAACCATCTCATCCTCTGTCACCCCCTTCCCCAGCCCTTGACTATTCCCAGCATCAGGGTCTTTTTCAAATGATTTGGCTCTTTGCATCAGGTGGCCAAAGTATTAGAGCTTCAGCTTCAGCATCAGTCCTTCCAGTGAATATTCAGGGTTGATTTCCTTTAGGATTGCCTGCTTGGATCTCCTTGTAGTCCAAGGGACTCTCAAGAGTCTTCTCCAGCACCAAGAGTCAAAAGCTTCATGGGGTGATGAAGCACATGAAGGCGTAACTGACACACAGTGACAAGAACCCTGGAGGAAACCAGCTGGGGCTGTGACAGGAAACCAGGGCAGGCAGGCTTGTGGTTGAGCTGAAATCACCCCGTGATCCGGGAGCCCTGTCGCAGGAGGGAGGAGAAGGAAAAGGCGGGGGATGGGGCAAGTTGCGTCTAGCACATAAGGTGAATAAGATACAGGAAGAGCTCCGCTTCTTTGGAGAACAGAAGTCCAAGGTGGAAGACTCGAGACCTGGGGAAAAGATGGCAGAGAGGCAGGGGTCAGAGGATGCCAAGGTCTCAGAGGTGGGACCTGGGCCCTGAGTCCCAGTGCAACGTGAGCACAGAAAAGCCTCAAAAGCCGAGAGCAGTGAGCTGGGGACCCTGCTCCCTGCCTGTCCTCTGAGGAATCTGTGGGCCAGGGCGTGAGCGAGCTACCAGGAGGGGACGGCTGGGCCTAAAGCTGGGAGTGGTGATGGGGGTAAGGAGGTATTCTAGATACTCCTTGGAAGCATGACTGATGACAGGAACATGAGCCTTTATGCTAGTGGAGCAAAAGTTGGAAGAGACTTAGGTGATCATTTTTTGTCTGACATATTCAGTGATATGTCAGATATTTAGGAGAGTTTTAGTCTCACATCTAAAGAGACAGAATCCATAGACAGAGTGTTCTTCCAGGGGGCTACACAGTAAAAGGGATCGTTAGATTCAATGGAAAGACATAAATAATGTGTGCATGGCTCCAAGCTTGAATTATTTATGAATCCTTTGTTAATTAATGTGGATCAATTAATTTAAATAAATGTAAATGCAAAACATATTCAAAAAATATTCATGTTCAAATGTTATGAAGGAAACCTACCGCTGGCCCAAAAGCAAAAGGCAACTTTATTCCATAAAATAAGTAAAAGAGAACTTATTGAAGGTGTCTGGCCATCCTCCGTTATTTCTCCTTCTTTCCTCCTTGTTGTCAGGGGCTGGCAGCTCCTGCCGAGAGCTCACCTGGAGCAGAGCCTGGAAGAGAGGCCGAAGGTCCTCCCCAGCAGGGGTGCTCTGCGGCCTCCGCGGCGCGGACGCCAGGTTCTGGTGGGAGTGAATGGAGGATGGGGGTCGGGGGGCAGCCAGGTCCACGCTGAGAGCCAGAAAGTCATTGATCAAGAATCAGTCACTGATCTGGCAGAATCCGCTTTGAAGGTACATTTCTGTACTTTCCTGAGCTGGGAATGCAAGCTAGGAAATGGACTCGAAAGGCCAATTTGAAGCAATTTAAAAAGTAGGGGTGAGTGACTCAATGTTCTGTGCAGCCAAGGGTTTAAGAATTTGGAGGTCTGTCAATAGCAAGAGTGGCGCTAATTGGAAAATAAGATTTCTGCAGATCTTCCAGAGTCAGCAGGCCCTCCCACGCGTCCCAGGCAGCGTGCTGTTTGGCCCCACTCAGCATCTCCTGCCAGGGATTCAGGCAGACCAGGCGTGCTGTCTTCCTGGAAAAAAGGGGGAGGGGGGCTGCACTCCCCTCATCTCTGCGGCAGCTCTTCAGCTTCATGATCGTCATCTGACCAGTGGCAATAAAACCTGTGAAACAGACATTCCCATTTTGTAGGCAAAGAAATCGAGTGTCCCGATCATTAAATGACCTTTCCAGGATCCTACGTGGAGTCACAGAGCCTAGCTTTGTGTCAGCTTTCCAAAAGTGAAGTGAAAGTCGCTCAGTCGTGTCTGACTCTTTGCAATGCTATGGACTATACAGTCCATGGAATTATCCAGGCCAGAATACTGCAGTGAGCAGCCTTTCCCTTCTCCAGGGGATCTTCCCAATTCAGGGATCGAACCCAGGTCTCCCACCCTGCAGGTGGAAGAACAACACAAGAGATGGGTATCTGATGCCAGACACGGTTTTAAGGACTTTTCTTGCATTAACCGTAAAACCCTCACAGCCAATGAGCGGCATGTCATGAGTAAGCCATTTTATACCTGGGAAGAAACCGAGGCACGGTGACACTCAGTAACAATCAGGCTTATGTCACAGAGCTGGCGGGTGGCTGAGTAGAAGCCGAGAAGGATTCCCTTTCTTATGGAGAAGTCTCCACTGTGCTTATTTATTAAACCTGCAGCTAATTATTGCAAACTAATACCAAGCATTCCGGATGCCTCCATCCTCTCATCCCAGTCTGACAGAGATGCTGTAACTGGACGGTGATTAGCCAGGACTCCAGTTGCACTTTGAAGCTCAGCCAGTCTTCACATCTGATATCAAAAGCATTGAGAATTACCATGGTTTATAAACACTGCAGGGCTTCCCTAGCTCAGCTGGTAAAGAATCTGTCTGAAATGCAGGAGATTCCAGTTTGATTCCTGGGTCAGGAAGACCCCTTGGAGAAGGGATAGGCTACCCACTCCAGTTTCATGGGCTTCCCTGGTGGCTCAGATGATAAGGAATTTGCCTGCAATGAGGGAGACCTGGGTTCGATCCCTGGGTTGGGATGATCCCCTGGAGGAGGGCATGGTAACCCACTCCAGTATTCTTGCCTGAAGAATCCCATGGACAGAGGAGCCTGGCAGGCTATGGTCCATAGTGTCCCAAAGAGTCAGACACAACTGAGTGACTAAGCACAGCACAGCATAAACACTGTAAGGGCTTCCTTGCTGGCTCAGATGGTAAAGAATCTGCCCACAATGCAGGAGGCTGGGGTTTGATCCCTGGGCCTGGAAGATACCCTGGAGAAGGGAATGGCAACCCACTCTAGTATTCTTCCCTGAAGAATCCCATGGACAGAGGAGCCTGGCAGGCTACAATCCATGGGATCACAAAGACCTGGACACGACTGAGCGACTAACACACACATAAACACTATACTTTTGGTTCTGCTGGCCGTGTGCTTCAACCAACCACAGAATATCAGAGCTGGAAGAATGTTTAGGGCAATAGGAGAATATTAACTTCTTTGGTGCAGGTAATTCAAGTCTAAGTGAATCAGTCAATGTGTTTAATCTAAGATGGAGAGTACATATCCATGATGAGGGCATTTCAGAAGAAAACCCAGGCATTCTGATCTCTAACCCTGCTTTAGAGCCCCTTCCAGCTCTGAACTGCTTTAACGTGTGCTAATCATAGAACAAAACCAAAAATGAAATCAGGATCATTCAGTAAACACCATAATGGTACAGAGGAGGAAGAGTATTGAAGTTCCCTTATAGTCTAATTAAATTCTAAGGAAATCAGGTTGGCCCCCATAAAGATGCCCAGAAAATTTATTTCAGTTCAAGTAGTCGATAGGTCATGTCCAACTCTTTTTGACCCCATGGACTGCAGAACACCAGGCTCCTCTGTCCATGGGATTCTCCAGACAAGAATACTGGGGTGGGTTGCAACTTCCTCCTCCAGGGGATCTTCTGGACCCAGTGACTGAACTCTTGTCTCTTGTGTCTCCTGCATTGGCAGGCACATTCTTTATCACTAGCGCCACCTAGGAAGCCCTTATTTCGCTACATTTTATATTTATTTTTAAGCTTCAAGATAAGCATAGAGGCTTTTTTCTGCCATAACAAAATAAACGTTTTGTGGTTTGTCTCCTCTAAAAGGATTCATGTTGTTGTTCATAAATAAACATCCAGGTTATTTATACAAGTGGATTTTATCCCTCACTGAGAGGATTAACACCTGTAATGCCACTCTTAAATGGTCATAGATTATGTGTTCACACTACTCAATTAAATTTAGACTGATAGTTTTATAGCTGATAAAGGGCCATCTGAAAAGAATTTCCCTGTTGAATAAAACTCATAGGTAGGTATGAAGATGAGGAACTAAAGCAAGATGGGGTGGGTGAGAACTCAATATGCAGTGATCACAGAGCCAGGAAGAGTGATTCAGGCAGGAATGGTCTTCTGGTGGCTCCATCAGCAGATTTGGGAAAGAGTTTCCCTTAACCATTCTGAGACATCCTTATGTGAGGAAGTCTTTACTTCCAACTCACCCCTTTTCCACGGAGTTCAGTCTAAAAAAATAAGTGAAGCAAAGGATATCTTTAGTTAGAATTTCCTCTTTTAAATATAAACATTTTAAACTTTGAAACCACATTCTAACATACTAACCACACACACACACACACACACACACACACAAAGTCCAATTTATATTCTCAGAAAATTCTTAAAAACGTGCTGTGACACAGAAACATACTATAGATTCCTACCTCAGATGCGGCTGTCTCTGTGCCTATTTCCTAAATCACAGGTGATGTAGTCGGTGTGGTCTGAATAAAAAATGCCTGTAGCTTCGGGTCAGTCACCTCCTTTGTTAACATAAATGGTGATAGATAAGCACTTACTAAACACGTGCTCTAAAGGCATCTTGTGTTTGTTGCTCAGTTGTGTCCAACTCTTTTGTAACCCCGTGGACTGTAGCCCGCCCGGCTCTTCCATCCATGGGAATCCCCATGCAAAAACACTGGAGTGGTTTGCTGTTTCCTTCTCCAAGGGATGTTCCTGACCAAGAGATAGAACCTGGGTCTCCTGCATTGCAGGCTGATTCTTTACCATCTGAGCCTCCAGGGAAGCAGTGCTTATCATAATGTCTCTTAAAATAATCAAGAAAGATTAACAGAGAGGAAAAAAATATATATATATATAATATGCCCCCCCAATATATATATATAAAGTATATACTACATAATATGTCCCAGGAATACAATTATATTGGTCAACTATTATTAAACTACTGAATGGAGAGATGGCATCTACAGCCTACGTGTCACTAATTTGTGTAGCACTGAGAAACACACCACTTTGTGCGTGTGTGCCTGTTTTCACCATGAAGATACTGTGGGTTCTGAACTCCTGACCCGGGAGTCTGCAGTCCGCTGTCCTCTGGGCTGAGCCAGGGAGAGGAGCCGTGCTTCCCTTCTCCTTCCCCCTGACCGGAGCCCACGCGTTTTCAGAAGAGAAGACACTGACTTCCCGCCGGGCCCAAGCACCCGAGGCATCTAAACCGCCTCCTCTGCAGAGAACACGGTTCCTGGTCCGGGAAGCCTGAGGAGCTCCGGCCTTTCCCTTGCCCTTTCTGGCTCTCCTGCTTCCTTCTCTGTGTCCTTTGGCAGATGCCCGTCGGGCACCAGACAGGGTGCCAGGACCTAGGGCCAACGCCAGCCCGGGGCAGAGAGCGCCCCGCAGCAGCAGGCTGTGGCAACTTCTGTCTGTGCCGTCTTTCCTGCAGCCTAGGGCAGAGGGCAGCTGGACCGAGGGCAGAGGACGAGGAGGCGGCAGACGCAGGGAGCTGCTGGCGAGCGCGGTCAGGACACGGATGTCCTCTGTATCGTTCTCTACCATGGTATCTATAAGTGAGGAAAACTCCCGCATCTTCAAAGCATGATAGGTGGTGGGGTTAACCAAGGCCTTTTAGGTAGTATACCACACCAAGTATTCATTGAACTGAAGAAAATACTGTCAACCTCTATCAGTTATGGGGTCTTCCCAGATGGTGTTAATGGTAACAAACCCGCCTGCAATGTAGGAGCTGTAAGAGACTCATTCAGTCACTGAGTCGGGAAGATCCCCTGGAGAAGGATATGGTAATCCACTCCGGTATTCTTGCCGGAGAAATCCCACGGACGGAGGAGCCTGATGGGCTACAGTCCATAGGGTCACAAAGAGTCAGATAAGACTGAAGTGACTTAGCATGCACACAAGCACTACCATTTATGATTCCATATAATTTTGTCATAATTCTTTGAAAAATATTTGATTAAAAGTGTTCTTGAAAATGGTGCTTCTTTGAATCATCACAACCATTTACTTTGCACCAAATGCAATATATTTTTTGAAAAATATGTGTTCAGAAACTTGAGTTTCTTTGTTACTCTTTTTAACAAAGTGAAATTATTAGTAAATATATATTAACTACTTTCAGGAATTATTTCAATAATAGGACAGTACACTTCAATGATGAAAATTGCTTACTGATTTCTGGTAAACTTACTCTACAAATTACATGAGGATAGAACAGTGATAGAAATACAGAAGCGTGTTGCTGAAAAATCTTTAATTTTCCAGTGCTGTGGACTAAAGTATGGTATCCAGTATTTTGAGTCTCAAATGAGAAATTAGACATTAGGGCCACTCTTCTATATTAAATGTAGAAAGCACAGTTCAGTGGAGACGTGTGTGTCCCATTTTTAACACTTGCCTTTGTTCACTGTACTTTTCTGTATATGTCCGTCTTTAATTGACTAATGCGCTAGGACACTGTCAGGCATGGAGATTTTCAGTCTTCCACATTCAGAGGAAGGCTGAATGGGGATTCCTTGGATAAGAGCATCTTTGGGATGAAGGAAGTAGAGACTAGGGGGAGGCCTCTAGGCATTAGGGTCATCGAGTCATCATCTCCTTCTGAAGTTGATGAAGGGTTTCTGAGTGTCAGTCGGTCTCGCTGGTGACTGTCAATCAGTAATTGCCCAAAACAAATATATCACAGACCAGTTCTTAAGAATAACCATGTTGAAAAACATTTAAAATTTTAAAGCAGATGAATAGAGGGTTTTTTTTTCTTTTTTCTTTTTTTTTTTTTTTTTTTGCTGAGTTACTGTCTGGACACAGTGGCAGGGGCTCAGGCTGGCTCTTCCCAAGGCCACGCAGCCCTGGCGAAGGAGAGCAGGTGACTCGAGCGTGCCTGTCCTGCCACTTCTCCACGTGACCGATGGCTGCTGAGCACAGGGCCGGCAGTCGGCACCTCTGAGCCCCGCTGGGCTGGCTGTCCAGCCGGGCTTTGATGTTTATAAAAATGGCATCCTCATTAAGGCAGAGAACACAGAATCCTGCCACCTCAAGGACACGTTACCCCTTGTGAAAGGATAATCAGGTCACGGCTGGCACAGACTCTGCTGTGCAGGTGGTGCTGTGTAGTGTCTGAAGATGCAGAAAGTCACCAGGTTCCCCTAATGCAAGAAGGGGCTTGCCAAAGCTCGGGGAAAGTCTTCTTTTTCATTAGATTGCGACCAGGTGCAAACTCACTTTCTTTAAAAAAGATAGGAAGGAAAGATAGAGTGTATTTGAAAGAGCATGTCAATTTATGCCTCTTTAAAACCGGAACATACATGAAGTTCCATTGAATTGTGCTTGCTACACTGAAAAGATAACAACACCCCTGATGTCTAATTTCTTGTCTGAGACTCAGAATACTGGATCCCATATGCTGGATTTCCATTGTATGTATATAGCACTGGAAAATGAAAGATTTTTCAGCAACATACTTCTTTATTGCTAGTGCTGTCCTTTCCTGATATAATTCATCTAATAATTTCATAATTCAAATAACAGTGTAATAAAAGGAATGCAATAATAGGAAAAGCTCGTGTGGTACAGTGAGATAATGTGTTAAATCATCTATAGTGTTATATCATAACTCTTATTTTTTGACATCTTACCAGTAGACTATATGCTTAATCTTTGTGTCTTTCTTCATTTAGTTGGAGAATGAATAACAACTTTTAAAAGTGATTTGCTAGTTGTCTGATGCACATTTGATGAATTAAACTCTTTCCAATTATGATTATTCAACTTGTTGCATTTTGAAATACCTCTGCAGTCAATTTTCCTTTTACTGTTAAAAAAATAAATACAAATTTTTGGATGACAAATAATTTTTAGACAAAGACTTTTAAGAAAAAAAAATGATGCAGAGGAAATAACTTTCATTGGGTAGATGGTTGGATGCAGAAGTTGTTTCTAAAGTGAGGACTATGATTCTACAATTCTACTTCCATGCTTCTTTTTTTTAATATATATATAGGACGATAAGATTGTTTTTTCCTTCGCTGTTCGATGGTGTGTGTTAGAAGTAAACATCACTCTGCGTGTGTGTTAACGAGAGCCTTCCCTCCCTCTCCCTCACCCCGTCCCTCTGCCCTTGTGTGGTGGTAGACGCGGTTGTTTAGGCACTGAATTCGATTTAGTTGTATTGATTGTTGTTCTGCTCTTGCTGCCCGAGGTCCGCTTATGTAACACGCAGCAGACAGAGCCAGACAGAAACGCCCTCGGAACTCTGAAGCAAACCACTGACGGGTATTTTTGTCCTTTTTTGTGCCCCCAAATTTTGGCTGCAATTGTCTGTTGGAGATATTTTCCACTCAGTTATGTATGTGAATACCGAATAAGGCCCTTTCTCTCAAGATCTGTTGAAGACGGAACTGAATTGGAAATTCGTGGGCCCACGCTATGGGTTATGGATGCTGTACACTTTCTACTTTCTTCTAAATGGTTTGTTGTCTTCAGATACAGTGGACTACAGATACATCTTGTTTTAACTTGTCGTCATTTCTCTTTAGAAAGAGACGATAGCACGAGCTATAGATGGCTGGAGACCTATAGATGGCTGGAGACCTATAGATGGCTGGAGACCTATAGCTGGCTGGCGCTATAGACGACCTCTTGCCTTGGGTTTCAGCTGTGTCCTGACTTTATCACAGTGCCTCATCTTTCCCTGTGCTCCTGTCTCCATGTTTCTTCCCGGTCAACTCAATCTTCTTGATTTGAGGTTTCCAAATATGACATGGAGATGAATCTCTATCTTTCTATTTATACTTATTCAAAATGCAGAATTACAGCAGACGTTCTCTCAACTATTTTAGTTGTTAAATGCTTGTTCTTAACTAAAAAGCTTCCCTGTGGACTTATAACACTCTCCAAATGAGAAGCAGTGTATCAGGGCAGAGAAGCACACGGGTTCTGAGGCTGGTCTGTTTGGGGTCAAAGTCTTGCTCCAGCACCAGCTACCCGTGTGATCTCAAGCAAGTTACTTAACCTCTGTTGGCCCCAGTGCCTTCATCTCTGAAGATGGGGTACAAGAGTACCTACTAAATGGAATTTTACAGAGGATGCTATCAGCCACAGCGTATAAAGCCTCTAGAACAATAACTGAAAAAAGAGCAAGTTTCAAAAAACATAGGTCCCTTTTATCCTGTATGTTATGACTTCTCCGGGAACTACGCATGGTGTTTTTGCCTGGGGTTTTAGCCCTGTCTACTCTGCATCCGGCCCAGGAAAGTGCCTTTGTCCTTTCATCACTGATGAGTGAGAAACATCATTCAGATAAATGGACTTTCCTGGCTTTTAAGTCCATGTCTATAGCAATGTGAACTTATCACATTGCTATGTATCCTGAAGAAGAACCCCTTTTGTGGCCCTTTTTGAAAGACTGAGGAAGACCTTCAAAGATATGTGTGATTAAGATGGCACATCCAGGTAACTTCTGGGTCTCGGGGCTGTGCTAGGGTGAAATAGTATGGACTCTTAAAGGCAGCAGAGAAGGCAATGGTACCCTACTCCAGTACTCTTGGCTGGAAAATCCCATGGACGGAGGAGCCTGGTAGGCTGCAGTCCATGAGATCGCTAAGAGTCCGACAGACTGAGTGCCTTCACTTTCACTTTTCACTTCCATGCACTGGAGAAGGAAATGGCAACCCACTCCAGTATTCTTGCCTGGAGAATCCCAGGGACAGGGGAGCCTGGTGGGCTGCCGTCTATGGGGTCGTGCAGAGTCGGACTCAACTGAAGCGACTTAGCAGCAGCAGCTTAGAGGCAGAAGGAACCTGTAAGACTGTATTGCTGTTTCCCCACTCTCCCGTATCTGAGATCTCTACAACTCTACAACATGGAAGATACCATCTGAATGTCGAGAAGACCACAGTAAAGGCAGCCTTCTTATGGTGAGACCACCCTCCTGTCCTGTCGAGCGCCACGGTTCCCCTTCTTTTGAACTTTCCACCTGTCAGTCCTCTAATGTGAATGCCCGGCACGACAGTGGGAATGGCAGGGCCTGCCCTCACCCGTCTCACTCTCTTGGCTTTGTTTCCAAGTGCCTACATAAATGCTGACTGCCAAGGAGGTCAGGCTGTGCTCTGTAGGACTGCCGTACAGACCCCTGCATTCTTCCCGGGTCTTGTTTACAGATGTTAAATTTAGATCAAATGGCTCGATCAACCTTGCTTATGGTCAGTTCCCCAACTTTCATGGTTTTTCCAACACACTAGGAACACCCATCCATTTTGAACTCTATTATTAGAAAATGAAAGGAAACAAAATTGTTTAAAAACGTTTGACAGCTCACACGTGTGTGACAAAGCATCAAAACTCCTCTGCTGTCAAGGATACTGTCTGTAGACATCAGTTAGGCTGATAATGTGAAAGACTTTTGAAGAGCACCTAGTATTTTCCATTCTCCTTCCCCTCTACCTTGATGCCACAGCATATGGTTTGGGGTTGCTCGTTAAGTGCATGGCTCAGACATTAAAGAATCCACCTATGAGGCAGGAAACCTGGGTTTGATCCCTGGGTCAGGAAGATCCCTTGGAAAAGGGAATGGCTACCCACTCCAGTATACTTGCCTGGAGATTTCCCGTGGACAGAGGAGCCTGGCCAGCTACAGTCCATGGGCTTGCAAAAAGTCAGGTACAACTGAGCTACTAACACTTTAAGCACACAGACCAGCTTTGGTACTCAAAATCACAGCAAAAATTAACAGCTGTCTCTTGAGGGAAATGTTTCTGCACAGCTCCAAAACTGTTTTTATATATTATACTCAGAAGCCCTCAAAGAGCAAAATAAGAACAAAATGCAGTTGGTTGTAGCAGTGCTGGGGAGCAAAGTGAAAAGCATAGGACATAGATTTTTTTTTTTTTAATGTGGAACTCTTCCATGCCCTTTTAGACTGGGCAATTTTGTCCAGTCTAAAATTAATTCAACTTCAAATAAGCACAGTTATACATAGCTCGGCAGGGAAAGAAACACTGATCATGTGAACAATTAAGAAAGCCACAATCTGGACCACTGCTGCTGCTGCTGCTAAGTCGCTTCAGACCACTATTTTCCAGCAAATTATACCTATGTAACATTTAAGATCATTCAGACGGTAGAAGACAGTTGACTAGCACAGACAAAAATATGCAAATAACCAAAGGAATATGGAGATTGTTATTGAAAGATTTTTTGTATCGGATGGACAGCCTTAGATCTCATATTCATTCTTGTAATCCCCTCTTTATGCTGCCCTGGGCAAATATTTTTATAGGAACTACATTTGCCAATTTTCCATTTCAAAATACATGCTACTTAGCTTTCACTTGGTAAATTGCAGACCCTTGAATGTAAGACTACCCACAGCTATCACGGGGTCTCAGTATTTAGGTGCCCTCAACAGTTCTTTTCCTCCGCTCCCCAGCCTGGCTGGCACCTTTCTCTTTCACCCCATTCTTATCTCTTTCTCTAGTCCTCTTTCATTTTTCTTCCTTGTGTCTCCTTTGTATTTCTCTCAATACCCACTAGGCATGCAATAAATATTTATCATCTTAAAGTTTGTAATTTTCCTGCTTCATCCCACTGTTCCTTCCACACTGAAGGGCAAAATAAATAAATAAATAACACCCCAAAGAGAAGACACACGGACCTATGGAAGTTGATACAAGAATGTCAATATATTCACACAAAAAAAGGACTGAAAGGCTTTTTCACCCCAACAGGCAACCAGAGATAAAGTTGCTGACCTTATTCTGTGCTTCTGGTCCACAGGCATAGATACAGAAAAGCTTTTGAAATTCAAGGGCATATAGAGATGAAGGAGAGAAAAAAAGACTTGGTGCTACAGTGGAGTTCTTCTTCATATAAAATTTAAACTTTCTAGTTTACTAGATTGAACCATATGAAGTTGCCATTTTATAGATCAAAACAGTTGAATACCAGAATCAACCTAATAAATTTGGCTCAATTAGGGCTCAACCTAATAAAATTCACATACTCATGAAAAAATTTTTTTTCTATCCATAGAAATAGAAGGCTGCTTCTAGAATCTTCCTGCAATGCAGGAGACCCTGGTTTGATCCCTGGGCCAGGAAGATCCCCTGGAGAAGGGAGAGGCTACCCACTCCAGTTTTCTTGGGTTTCCCTTTTGGCTCAGTTGGTAAGAATCCACCTGCAATGCGAGAGACCTGGCTGGGTTCAATCCCTGGGTTGGGAAAATCTCCTGGAAAAGGGGATACCCTTTTCAGTATTCTGGCCTGGAGAATTCCGTGAACTATATATAGTCCATGGAGTCACAAAAAGTCGGACACAGCTGAGTGACTTTCACTTTTACTTTAACATTTCTCCAAGACAGTTTAGCCCCAGGCACTTAGCAACAGCACATTCTTTCAGGGTAACCAACAGTAGCTTCCTTCTCAAGGGCAAAATCATAAGAGGAAAGCCTTCCCTATAACGAGCCTAATCTCCCATCACCAAGAGGAATGTGCTCCTTTGCTTTTCTTTATGTCTTGCATGGACTTGAAGCTCAGTTTGGAATCTGAGGCAGTAAAGATGGTTTTGCTGAGGCAGCAACAGGAAGATGAGTGACCCTGGGAAACCCCTACCTGGCAAATGAGCTTCCTGGAGCCCAGGGAGACTTTAATTAATGTTAATGGAGAAACCTCCTTCAAAACCTAATTAAGCACTTGAATGTGTTCTTAATGATCTCTGCTCCCAGAGTCGGGGTGCAGCGAGGGGAATTGATTTAATACCAGGAATAAAACCGTAGACGTTCACTGGTCCAATCTGCTGCCTTTTCTGGGGAAGCTTTGCTTTCCCTGGTAAACAAGCCTTCCCCCGGATTTCTCACACACTCTGAAGCCTCTGTGGGCTCCTCGCACTGCTCTCCTGAACTGTGCAATGCAAAGGTTAGCAGCTGAGCTAAAGGTCTCCCTGGATGCATAATAACAGTTACATAAAGCACTTTCCAAATACAACAGACTTTGAGTACCCAATTATGCTGCAGGTGGTGTGCGTCCCCCAGCAAGAGAAAGGGCCCCACACTCTCCTTATCACCAGGCCAACAGGGTGACGATTCCCTGTCCCCAAGGACAGAGGGCCTTCTCCAGCAGCATGCGGTCCCTGCCACACAATTGGTATTGGTTTTAGAAGACTATTTCCCATAAGACGGTTCCTCGTTGTGTGTGCATGCTCAGTTGTGTCCAACTCTTTTTCCTTTTTTTGTCTGATTCTTTGAGACCCCGTGGACTGTAGCCCACCAGGCTCCTCTGCCCATGGGATTTCCCAAGCAAGAATACTGGAGTGGGCTGCCATTTCCAATTCCAGGGGATCTTCCCAGCCCAGGGATCAAACCCGCTTCCCTTGTGTCTCCTGCATTGGCAGGTGGGTTTTTTAACCACTGAGCCACCTGGAAAGCTCAATAATAGATTGTAGCTGCCATTAACCTTCTTTGAGATTAATCTTCATTGATATAACTGTTTAGCCGGATTAACCAAAAAAATACAAGTTGATAAACAATGATACCACTCCTTTTTACCAATATATCTGGCCCAGGCCCATCACATAATACTTTGTAGGTGTTGGTGGAAGGATCAAGTTAATATTCAATTTAAAAAAAGGCAATCCATTCTTTCTGCCAGTGTGTTATACATAAAGAGCTTACATTATGAAACAGCTGTCTTTGCCAACACATAACATTAGCAAAATCTTATTAGGTTTTATTGTATTTTATTTTTCCCTACATATATATGGTTCTTTTATCCTTCCTAAAACCCTGTGAAGTTGGAATTACTAACTGAAACTCAGATAAGTAATCTAAGTGCAAATAAATGCACTTCTTCAACCCATCCAAGTAATAAGTGACACTGCTCACAGCTTCTCTCAGATCCTTGTCACTTGAAGGGCTCCTATCTCTCCATTAGGTATTCTTTTCCATTCCGTTGTCAATCTCATCATGTAAATCTTGCATGTATTGGCTGTGGGGGGAATGTTGATTGTTTCAATCATACCTACACTCTTGTCTATGAAGACGTGAAAATCACCAGTACTATGCAAACTTGAGTGATGTTATGGAAAAGACATTTCAGAAAAACTATGTGCTCAAATTTTAACTTAAAGTGGCCATCAAGACTACTTGATCAGAAGGCCCAAATTCATTCATAATGATGTTTAAACGTTCTCGGCAGGCATCGTGTTTACCAAACATCTTTCTTGGAAGGATTTTTTACACACCTTGTGTCTTGAACATTTTTAGCTATGACAATTAGCCCATTCAGTAACTCTTCATAGACCAAGGCACAATGCTAGACATAAAGTTGTTCAGTCACTAAGTCGTGTCCCATTCTTTGCGACCCCATGGATGGCAGTGCACCAGGTTGCCCTGTCCTTCACTATCTCCTGGAGTTCGCTCAAACTCATGTCCATTGAGTCGGTGATGCCATCCAACCATCTCATCCTCTGTCACCCACTTCCGCTTTCAATGTTTCCCAGCATCAGGGTCTTTTCCAATGAGTTGGCTCTTCACATCAGATGGCCAAAGTTTCAGCTTCAGTATGAGTCCTTCCAATGAACATTCAGGGTTGATTTCCTTTAGGATGGACTGGTTTGATCTCCTTGCAGTCCAAGGGGCTCAAGAATCTTCTCTAGCACCTCTACAAATATCAGATAAAGTGCAGCTCTAATGAAGAGTCTAGTCTGAGAAGGAAATGGCAACCCACTCCAGTGTTCTTGCCTGGAGAATCCCAGGGACGGGGGAGCCTGGTGGGCTGCCGTCTATGGGGTCGCACAGAGTTGGACACAACTGAAGCGACTTAGCAGCAGTCTTTGACAGACTGCCTCAACACTACCAGCCTCTAAGGAGAAATTAAGGCAAAAACAGGTGTATCCTGATTCACAGCCAGTCAGAAATGCAGGATTTGGGAGTAACTGCATTGCTTGCTAGAGGGAAAGATGGTCACTCTTTTTCTACAGGAAATATTGGGGGAAAATATTACATACAAGTGACAGTCTGTGTGGAAGTACACAGTATCTGTGATGTGTAAAATGGAAGATTTATAGGGAGGGACTGGAGCTTCGACTCAAACAGGAAGTGAACCATGGACGATGAATGAAACACAACCTCAGAGAATTTTCTACCCTGTTCTGATGGTATGTTGGCTTGCTCCATCTACACTTTTTATTTGGCCAAAAAGAAATATCCTGAAGTGATGTAACACAAGAATGTTTACATACAACATATACAGTGATGAATGGACGACGTGCTTTTGAGAATATAGAATATCCAGCAGTCATCACAGAGGTTTCATAGCTAAATGGCTGGGTGCACGGGAGTTGAAAATAGCCGACCTGTGTGTAAGTTCTGGCCCCTTGGCTTAGTTTGCTCACTTCAGTTGGGGCGTTAGCTTTCTGGGCCTCATTTTTTTCACTTCTGTTTAAAAAAAAGGATAAATACTGTTCTTTATTTTGGGGGGTTTCTTGAGAGAATCAAGTGATACTTTTATCAACAGCTTCTGGTGTGTGCATGGCTCAGTGGCAAAGAATCTGCCTGCAATGCAGGAGCTGTGCCGGGTTTGATCCCTGGGTCGGGAAGATCCCCTGGAGAAGGAAGTGGCAACCCACTCCAGTATTCTTGCCTGGAGAGTCCCATGGACAGAGGAGCCCGGTAGGCTATAGTCCAGTGGGTTGCAAACGTGAAAGTGAAGTCGCTCAGTTGTGCCCGACTCTTTGTGGACCATAGCCTGTCAGGCTCCTCCATCCGTCTCCGTCCATGGGATTCTCCAGGCAAGGGTAAAGGAGTGGGTTGTCATTTCCTTCTCCAGGGGATCTTCCCGACCCACAGATTGAACTCAGGTCTCCCCCACTGCAGCCAGATGTTTCCCATCTGAGCCACCAGGGAAGCCTTGCTGTTGCTGTTGCTGCTGCTGCTGCTGCTAAGTCGCTTCAGTCGTGTCCGACTCTGTGCGACCCCATAGACGGCAGCCCACCAGGCTCCCTCATCCCTGGGATTCTCCAGGCAAGAAAGGGAAGCCTTAGTGGGTTGCAAAGAGTCAGACAAACCTGAGTGACTGAGCACAGACAAGTGCTTAAGTGTCCGTGCTTATCAGCTTCGCTTTTCATAAGGTGCTGTTTTTATAAGATCTGGAATCACCGATTTGCTGTAATCATCATCATATTTCTTCAAATCTATAGCGGGAAGCTGGCGTTACATTTTTCCAGACAGTTGGGCTTTGAATTTCAGCCATCAGTTCAGTTCAGTTCAGTCCAGTTCAGTTCAGTTCAGTCGCTCAGTCGTGTCGGACTCTTTGCGACCCCATGAATTGCAGCACGCCAGGCCTCCCTGTTCATCACCATCTCCCAGAGTTCACTCAGACTCATGTCCATTGAGTCCATGATGCCATCCAGCCATCTCATCCACGGTCGTCCCCTTCTCCTGCCCCCAGTGCCTCCCAGCATCAGAGCCTTTTCCAGTGAGTCAACTCTTCGCATGAGGTGGCCAAAGTATTGGAGTTTCAGCTTTAGCATCATTCCTTCCAAAGAAACCCCAGGGCTGATCTCCTTCAGAATGGATTGGTTGGATCTCCTTGCAGTCCAAGGGACTCTCAAGAGTCTTCTCCAACACCACAGTTCAAAAGCATCAATTCTTCAGCGCTCAGCCTTCTTCACAGCCCAACTCTCACATCCATACATGACCACAGGAAAAACCCTAGCCTTGACTAGATGGACCTTAGTCAGCAAAGTAATGTCTCTGCTTTTGAATATGCTATCTAGGTTGGTCATAACTTTTCTTCCAAGGAGTAAGCGTCTTTTAATTTCATGGCTGCAGTCACCATCTGCAGTCAGGACCTTACATTTTGTCACGTACTCACCTTATTCCACAGTGAATAAACGGCCTCTCACATGGGAACTTGTGAAAGAAACAGGTTATTGGACAGTTGTTCACCGAACAGAAGCAACTTTCATCTAAATGTTAACAAATTCCAATAAACACGCAATTGACCGTGTTTCACTCTTGTAACAGCATACATTTTCCAGCTGAAACTGACTTTAAACCATGAAGAGCATGTTGAATTGTAAGGAATAAAATCGAACTATAATTTTGACAGGATTTCCTGATTTCTGGACTTGATATCACACAAACAGTGCTGCTTTCAGATCTTTCCCACCCAACCTCTCCCGGACAGTCGGCTACTTTGGCCTTGGTGTGTGTTTAAACGAAGGCATTCACTCTGGTAAATAGCCCTCCTCACCACTCACTGACCCTCAAGAAAATAACTTCATGAAGGGAGCTAACATGTTCTCAAGGCTCTTGGAGTCATAGTTCTACCCAGAGGAGAAAAACATAAGGAGGGTGCATGGCTGTGGAAAGTAGTCAGGTGTTTTTATTTTTAATTTGGAAGGAATAGCTCAGTTCTAAGTCTACTGTGCGAGGAAAGGCAGGGGATGTTTGTTCCTTGATGAGATAATGAAATCTGGCCAACTGTAAAGAAACATGTGCGTCTGTGTGTATATCTCTGTGTCTGGATGTGTGTCAGAACACTTTATAAGTAAATACCTATGAAAGGGAAATATATTCAGATTTTAAATGGACATAGGTAAAATGTTTATCAAGTGCATTTTCAAAGATAAATAATTTGGGTATCCATTCTATGTTATTTAATAGTCGAATAAATGTTCACAGGAGAAACGGAGAAAGAGCAGGGTCGAGGGCCAGGACTACGAAAAGCAGCTTCCTGATTTGGTTGGTGGTGGCTGTTAGTTTCAGTGACAGGCAGTGGATGCACACAACTGAGCATGTAGCACAATTGTTTGCAGACATAATCCTGACTGTTTTCTCATTAACAACGGCATTACTCATATCACTGGTGCTAGGAGTTACGAGCATGTGTTAATAAGATCACAAACACTGTGATCCTTCGCTGTACTGAAAATCTTTCACTATAGAGGAAAATGCATAGCAGTTGCTGAAGTATCTTCTTGAGATGAAACAAAGTACAAAGCATTAAAAATGTTCAAATCTCCAAGGCCTATCCCCAGAAGACCCAGGAACAACCTACATAAACTCTCAGAAGTTAGTGTTTTCTTTACACCAGAGGTCTGTGGGGTACAACAGAGCACATTTTGTTCAGGGCAGGAGTGCAGGGTAAGGTGGCCTGAACTCAGCCAGGCCTGGCTGTATTCTCTGCCCGTGGGACTTAGGCATTGATGAAATTCTCTGAATCGTAATTTTCACCTCATGAAACTGGAACAACTGCACTCAGCTGATGTAGGCAAGGCTTTGATACCTAGGTGAGGAGCTGAGCACAGGCATACCTCAGTTTACGGCATTTGCTTCCTTATAGCGTTTTTTTACGAATTGAACATTTGTGGCAACCCTGGTCTCTCAGGTCTGTTGGCACCATTTTTCCAACAGCATCTGTCACGTGTTGGTAATTCTAATAATTTTTCATTTCTATGATATCTGTTACGGCGATCTATGATCAGTGACCTTTGATGTTATTATCATAACTGTTTTGGGGACCCACAGTCCCTGCTGTATAAGATGACCAAATTAACTGACAGAGTTTGCACGTGTTCTGACTGCACCACTGAGGCCATTCCCCGACTCTCTCCCTCTGCTCAGGTCTTACTTGAAGCACAGCAACATTGAAATTAGGCCAATTAATAACCCTAAAATGGCCTTTAAGTGTTGATGAAAGGAAGAGTCAGATGTCTCTCACTGTAAATCAAAAGCTAGAAATAATTAAGCTTAGTGAGGAAGGCATGTCGAAAGCTGAGACAGGTGGAATCCTAGGCCTCTTGTGCCAAACAGCTAGGCAGGCTGTGGATGTTAAATGGAAGGCTCTCAAAGGAAATTAAAAATGCTCCTCCAGCGAACACACCAATGATAAGAATGTGAAACAGCCTTACTGCTGATGTGGAGAAAGATTTAGTGGTCTAGAGAGGTCAGACCGGCCACAACATTCCCATAAACCAAAGCCTCTTCCAGAAGACCCCAGCTCTTTTCAACTGTAAAAGGCTGAGAGAGAGAGAGGAAGCTGCAGAGGAAAGAGCTGAAAGCTGCAGAAGGTGTTGCTTCATGACGTTTAGGGAAAGAAGTGGTGGCCGTAACACAGAAGTTCAGGATGAAGCAGAAAATGCTAATGTAGAAGCTGCAGTATTTCCAGAAGATCTTGCTGAGAGTATTAATAAAGGTGGTTGCACCAAACAACAGATTTTCAATGTAGACAAAACAGCCTTCTATAGGAAGACACCTACCGGTATCTGGGACTTCCATAGCTGGAGAGGAGAAGTCAGCACCTTGCTTCAAAGCTTCAAAAGACAAGCTGCCCCTCTTGTCAGGGACCAATGCAGCTGGTGGCTTCCAACTGAAGCCAGTACTCATTTATCATTTTGAAAATGCCATGACCCTTAAGAATTATGCTGAACTGCCCTTTCTGGAAAAACAATGGAAACAGGGAGAGGCTTTTTGGGGGCTCCAAAATCACTGCAGATGGTGACTGCAGCCATGAAATTAAAAGACGCTTGCTCCTTGGAAAAAAAGCTATGACCAACCTAGACTGCATACTAAAAAGCAGAGACATTACTTTGCCAACAAAGTCCATCTAGTCAAAACTATGGTTTTTCCAGTAGTCATGTATGGATGTGAGAGTTGGACTATATAAAGAAAGCTGAGCACTGAAGAATTGATGCTTTTGAACTGTAGTGTTAGAGAAGACTCTTGAGAGTCCCTTGGACTGCAAGGATATCCAACCAGTTCATCCTAAAGGAAATTAATCCTGAATATTCATTGAAAGGATTGATGCTGAAGCTGAAACTCCAATACTTTGGCCACCTGATGCGAAGAACTGACTCATTTGAAAAGACCCTGATGCTGGGAAAGACTGAGGGCAGGAGGAGAAGGGGACGACAGAGGATGAGATGGTTAATAGACATGATTGTGAGCAAGCTCCAGGAGTTGGTGATGGACAGGGAGGCCTGGGGTGCTGCAGTCCATGGGGTCACAAAGAATTGGACATGACTGAGTGACTGAACTGAACTGAACCCTTCCTGTGCTCTATTAATGGAATGAAAAAGCCTGGATGTCAGCACATCTACTGGCAACATGGTTTACTATTTTAAACCCACTCTTGAGACCCAATGCACAGGAAAAAAAAATTCCTTTCAAAATATTACTACTCATTCATAAGGCACCTAATGGAGAACTCTGATGGGGCTGGACAATAAGATTCATGTTGCTTTCATGCCTGTTAACACAACATCTATTCTTCAGCCTGTGAATCAAGGGGAAACTTCAACTTTTAAGTCCCATTATTTAAGAAGTTCATTTTGTAAGGCTAACACTGACCTAGATAGTGGTTCCGCTGATAGATCTGGGCAAAGTCAATAGAAAAACTTCTGGAAAGGACTCACCTCTCTAGGTATCATTAAGAATATGTCGTGATTCATGGGGAAAATGCAACTATCAACATTAACAGAAGTTTGGAAGAAACTGATTCCAGCCCTCATGGATGACTTTGAGGGGTTCAAGACACCAGTGGAGGAAGTCACTGCAGATGTGGCAGAAACACCAAGAGGACTGGAATTAGACGTGGAGCCTGAAGACACAGCTGAATTGTTACAACCTCCTGATCAGACATGAAAGGGTGAGTAGCTGCTTCTTATGGGTGAGCAAAGAAAGTGGTTTCATGATCCAGAAACTGATCCAGATTGTTAAAATGACAATAGAAGACTTAAAATCTTGCATTGACTTAGTTGATAAAGCAGTGGCAGGGTTTTCAAGGACTGGCTCCAGTTTTAAAAGAAGTCCTGCTGTGGGCGAAATGCCACCAAATAGCATTGCCTGGGACACAGAGATCGTTTGTGGAGAGAAGGGTCAATCGATATGGCAGACATCACTCTAGTCTCCTTTAAGACATTGCCGCAGCCAATCCAGCCTTCAGCAACCCCCTGACCTGATCAGTCAGCAGCCGACATGGAGGCAAGACCCCCCACCAGGAAAGGCTGAGGATCAGACATCACTCATCACTGCTTTCTCCAAACCAAAGCACCTCCTGGTAGCGCATGGTCCACCATGTCTTGCCTGGTTTTGTTTAACAATACTGTGCTTGGTGCCAGGGAAATGTCTCATCACGAAGCTTTCAAGCTGTCCTCCACCCCTGGTGCGAATTCCCTATGGCCAGGCCAATAGGTGATTCTCAATAAATAGATGCGGATTAACAGACGGATCGAAGGATACCTTTGAAGCCAAGGCTGGAAGCAACCAGTCAGCTCCTGCGTCAGTTGCAGCCTCCCAGCATGTCCACTGTCGATACTGTGTGTGAAATAGGTAACTAACGCACACCTCCTGTGTAGCTCAGGGAACCCTGCTCAGGGCTCTGCGCTGACCTGGCTGGGAAGGATCCAGATGGGTGGCTGATTCCCTTTACTGTACAACAGAAACCAATGCAACCATGTAAAGCAAAATTAATTAAAAAAAAAACAAAACCCTCCAGTTGGCTCCTCCCATGTCGTGATAACAGGCTGCAGCTGTGTTCTAATGAGAGTTGTGAGCGCTGGTTCTGTCACCCTTTAAAGCTCTAAATTCTGACAGGCTCGCAGGCACTTATCTGGCTGTGATCCTGTTAGCTAAGGACCAGGTGTCAATAAACGGCTTGTCTCAAGGGCCACGTGGCAGGCCACACCGCTGCGCCCCTGAAACACTGGCATGGGCATTGTCATCTCCATAAGGAGCTGTCCTCTCTCCCGTCCCTGGCCCTCAGAACAGGACCTGCCGGAATAAAGCAGAAAACCACAGTGAGCGCTGTTGAGCGTGGACTTGACCGGAAGTGCTGCTCCCCACCCATGGAAAAAATAAAGAACGCAGTGTCCATTCGGCCGAGGGGCAAAGACATCATTATTGTTTTAATCGACAACCCTTGAGACTCTAATGGGCTTCCCAGGTGGCTCTGATGACAAAGAACCCGCCTGCCAATGCAGGAGATGGAAGAGACGTGAGTTGGGAAGACCCTCTGGAGAAGGAAACGGCAACCGACTCCAGTAGTCTTGCCTGGAGAATCCCATGGACAGAGGAACTTGGCGGGCACAGTCCATGGAGTCTCAAAGAGCTGGACATGACTGAAGCAACTTAGCACAGCATAGCACATGCCTCTGATATCATAAAGGATTTCTTACCATCTATTATTCATCAGAAATGTCTTGACAGTACTGCAAAGAAGTAGAAAAGTTAGATGCATACCCTGGGCATTTTGTACGCTGGTATTATAGTCCAAGGTTATATAAAATGATCAGATTGTTAGATAACTCATTTTACTTTGTTACTGCAAGTTTTCCATATTTTAGTTTGGGGTCTGTGATAAAATTATGCCTTGATTTTCTTTAGACCTTTGTTATGTGTTTCCATTAAGTGGAGGAGTTATAGTGTATCACATTCTATTTAGTTTTGTGAAAAAAAAGAAAGAATACATCTGCATTTTTTTAGTTAGTGTATTGGTTGCCTATGATAGTTCTGCTGAATGCACTGGTATTTTCTAGACATGCTCTAGATTCTGGGTTATAACATTCATTTATTAATCAACTGCTCCATGAATTTGTTTGCGAGTCCTATCAAATAAGGAGAGTCTATTGTACTAACTCCCGTTTTCCTTGCTGAATGCATTACCCTGGCCATGCTTAAAGCTAGTCTTAGATTTATCTACAGACTTACTTCCATTTCCTTTTCAAAAAGTTGAATTCCCAACTTTTTAATCCATTTCAACGTTCTCAACTCACTTAAGTACGGGACTCCAGATTGAATTTATGTCGAAGTGTTTCCTAGCTGTCTTTTTAAAGCTATAAATTCTAATGGGATCATTGGCACTTTGATGGGAGTTAATAAAGACCTCCTTAAGTACATGGCATATCTAGAGGACCATGGGACACAATACTGCCACATTTTCAAGGTGTTGACTGGCTGACAGTCTACAGAAGAAGCTGCCGTTTGCTCCCTTCCTTTCCTGACCCTCGAAAAGGCTGTTGAGAAAGCTGCTGTTATGTCCACCCATGGCCGACATGCAGAAATGGTTTCCATTAAAGGACTTCTTTCCTTTTCTTTTTTAAAATTTTTCAATAGACTCATTTACTATCTTGGAGCTACAGTGTTATTAAAATGCTGAGCATATTCCCTGTGTCCCCTTGTTCACTTCACGCCTGAGTTTTTCCAAAGTTATACCACGCGCATCATCTGTAAAGCTCCATCTGCAGTCCAAGACCCAGGGTTTCGAGGGCTCCTTCGAGCCGTGTAAAATGACAAGCTTCATTCAAGGAGTCCATCACCGCGAATGCGGCTGCAATGTCAGAGCTGCCCATAAAGAAAGGAAAAGCCTTGCCTGACGTTTTGGCAATTCTCAGCGGTCCCTGAAGAGATACTAAATACACTCTTGGTTTTCCCAGCCAGATAAAGAGGAAAGTGCTGGTGTGATGGTTCAGCAACTCCAGGATCAGGTGTTTTTCCAAATACTCCCTGGCCTCACACTCCTGTCTCTCATCGCTGGGTTCTTGCTGCCTGTCCTTCCTCTCCGATGCCCACAGCAAGGCTCCTGACAGCTTTGTCACTAACAGGAGCTTTCACTTCTCCCACTTCTGTCATTATGAACATTCATTTTAGAAGTGCCATAGAATGGTTTTGGAAAGGGATGAGCTAGTGTAATCTGACTTCCGGACACTTCTTGCTGTAACCCCAACCAGAGCAACTCATGCATCTCAAATGATAGGTTCAGAGCAAAGCCCTCCCTCGCGGCTCTGCAGGCCTCCCTGAGTCCTACTCATTGGACCACCTCCTGCCTCCTCTTTGTGCAGAAATCCTTCTCTGCTTACAACCCCACCCTGTGTTGTTTCTCAGCATCCAAACCACAGTATCTGCTTGGAAAGAGAGATTCAACTCATGACGTAGGCTTTCACTTTTTATTTCTATAGGCTTCATTTGTCCTCCCATAAGGGAGTTTGCTGATACCTCTAAAGGGATTCATAGGACTCAATATCTTGGAAGCACATCAGAGTTCACAGTTTGAGTCCATTCTCTGCAGGATCTCAGAGTCAAGCAGACTGGCTCACAGGAACCAAATAGCCAGAGAGTACAGTGGACACCTGGAGGTTTCCTTGGAGGCTCAGACAGTAAAAAATCTGCCTGCAATGCAGGAGACCCAGGTTCAATCCCTGGGTCAAGAAGATCCGCTGGAGAAGGGAATGGCAACCCACTCCAGTATTCTTGCCTGGAGAATCCTATGGACAGAGGAGTCTGGCAGGCTACCATCCACGGGGTCACAAAGAGTCGGACATAACTGAGCGAAAAAATGCACACACACACTCTGCATACCTGAAGGCCACGGTGTGGATTTCCAATAAGAACTCTATGGATGGTCATTTCGTCCCAGGTACACCCAGGGCGCCAAGAAAATAAAAGTGTGCACAAGGTCCCATTATGGGAGTCGAGAAAGGGAGGCAGACAAGCAGGGTGTCATCTTTAGCATGAGTCCACAGGAAGAGAACATTCGGGAGCTTCAGAGGGGTGGTCTTAAGATCGAGGGCAGGAAGGTTTACAGACAAAATCACACAGGATGGGTAGGAACCGCCCAGGCCGAGGGCTGTGTGCGCGGGGTGGATGGGGGAGCAGGGTGCAAGGTCTCAGGGGACGAGGCACATCACTGACCCTGCACATCACCCTCCACGGCCGTGGGGCGCGGGGGGAGGGTCCAAGACTGGAGCGCTCAGCTGGTCAAGGTCACAAAGCTTTGAGTGCAGTTAGGGAGTTTGAACTCCCCCCTGAGTGCCATGGGGAGAGGCCCCAGGTGATGTAAAGTGGAGTGCTGATGCCACCAGATGGATTTCACAGTGGTTACCCCAACTGCCGGGTGGGAGCCAGCACGTAGGGGCGTGTATGACTGAAGCACAGAGGCATGTCCCTGGATCCGGCGTTGCTAGGTGAGCAAGGGGGATGGCTGGAACAACAGTGCCAACCGAAATCCAGAGGTTGGCAGACTTGGTACTCAGGAAGCGGGCTCGCAGGCCCTGGGCCAAAGAGCCTGGGTAAAGTGGCTGTGGGAGAGATCAGAAGGGGCACTGGGTGACCCCTAGATTTCTCACATCCCGTTTCTTTCTGAAAAGCAGACGCTGGATTCCACTCCAGACTTGCAGAAGCTAAGATGCTAAAGAGCGTGGACACAGAGATACACAGAATGCAGCTTGTAGGCAGAGCAGATGAGAGAGAAGGAGAAAGGGGTGCCCTGGAAATACAGACTTAGGCTTCCCTGTTTTAAAGACAGCAGCTGAGTCCTGAGAGTGGGCGATTTACCTGAAAGACCGTGCGTTAGCAAGTTCAGAACAGAAGCCCAGGGCACACCGACACATGGGGAAACAACAGTCACAGCGAAACGACTGATGATGTACTGACTGGCGGAGCGGGAAGAAGCCAGGATGGATAGGATCCTCGTAATCGGGGGGCCAGCACTGCAAGAAATAGTTTATTGATCAGAGTCAATCACTGCTGCCAAGAGGGCAAATAAGAAAACAGCCCATTTTAGCAGCTGGGTTTGTCATCACAGAGGCCAAGTTGCTTAGAAAAAGCAAATCTCCGAATGGTGGTTCGAGCTGACACCAAACCACAGTGAGATGAGGGGAGGAGATAGATGTGGCCGGGACGGCATTGTCTCAGACAGCGCAAGGCGTCTATTGATGGTGGAAGGAGGGAAAGCAGCAGCCAGCTGGCCCTGTGTCCCCCAGACCGTGGGCACACTGCCGATCCTTCTCTGATTTCCCTCGTTACTGAGATCATCACTGACTGGGCGCATCCTCTAGTCCAGGAAGCTCCCAGAGTGGATTCGCCTCTTGTCATCATTGCCCGTCGAGGGTCTGTGGACCTCCAGGTACCACCCCTGGCGGGCAGACGGGCCAGGCCAGGCCTGCCTTTTCATCCCTCACCCAGGCCCTCCCCTGAAGGGACTGCACCCAGGGCTCTGGACTTGCAAACCTAGGGCGGCACCGGGAAGCGAGGGCCGTCGTTCTGAAGTTCAGGGGATTAGACCAAGTGTCATAACAGGATCCGCAAAGTGGGTCACCAAGAGAAAACAGGAAGGCATTTGCATTTTGTTTCAGAGATGGAGCCAAGCTGCAGCAGGACGAGGTGTGCCTGCTGACACTCTGAATCTCCGGCGGATCAAGGAGTCTGTCTCCTTAGGCTGCCCGTCTCAGCATCCTCGGAGGAGGAGGACTTGGCTCAACCTGCAGGCAGGGTTTTTTTTTTTTTTTTCCTCTTAAAGCACAGCAGTCTTTCCAGTCTCTGGGTGCAGCCTGTGCTTTAGCCAGACGCTGACACAGATTTAGACGAAGGACGTTCAGATATATGAATGTGAAGATGTATGCTGACTTTCTCCTCCACTTAGAATTGTAACACCATGCCTGGCACATCAAAGTGCATTAGCCAGAGGCCGTCACCATGGCAGACCATTGCTTGCATAACCAATTATTTCCCCCCACACCCACCCCACACTCTCAAAACACAGGCCACACACACATGAGAGCTGACAGCCAAGGAGCTCATAAAATGCATCAACACAGGCTACCCATGGAAAAAGAGGCAGCCCTTAGGAACACTCACGGGAAAGGGGAAGGAAAGCAGCTTTCCTCTAAGGTGAGAATGATGACTCCTTTCAGTACCTGGCATTTTTCTTCATAATGAAAAATTGTGACCGGCATTATTTTTTTCAGCCTGCTAACATGTATTTGCAATATAAATTGTTTCCCATGGCACCCCAGTCCAATACTCTTGCCTGGAAAATCCCATGGACGGAGGAGCCTGGTGGGCTGCAGTCCATGGGGTCTCGAAGAGTCAGACACGACTGAGCAACTTCACTTTCACTTTTCACTTTCATGCATTGGCGAAGGAAATGGCAACCCACTCCAGTGTTCTTGCCTGGAAAATCCCAGGGACAGGGGAATCTGGTGGGCTTCCGTCCATGGGGTTGCACAGAGTCAGACACGACTGAAGCAAGTTAGCAGCTTGCTCTAAAACGTGGATATAGATTTGGGAGTATGGAGACAAGTATACTTAAATGAGACTCTAAACCCCATGGGGAAAAATACAAGTCTTGGGCATTTTGTGACAGGCTCTCCAGGAGATAAGTCCAGGTAGCTGGGACCTCCCAGAATCAGGACCTGGTGTGCGCTGACCTCACGTGCAAGGACGAGGCTGAAAACCGTGATGCAACTTGTAGTGAGCAGAATGGTGGCTGTTTCAGGCTCCTCCCGATACCCACATAAAGCACCCCCTCCCAGAGTCCCACGGCTCAACCTCACTTCCCACCATCGGGGAACAGACACTTCTCTACTTAGTCCGTCTCTGGGGATTTCCTCTAAACCATGTTGCTGCCTCCTGCCAGTTACAGCCAGAACTTTTTATGAAAACTGAGAATCATCTTTAAAAAAATAAGTAAATTCCTCAAGAGTCTGGTGTAAGAGTCAAATGGATCACAGTTCCCTGGGGTCCCCTCCTCGTCTTGCACCATCCAATAGGCCCCAGTAACCGAGGCGATGTGTAAAGTGATGCTGGTGCAGAGAAGACCCAGGGATCAGCCAGAGGTGGGAGCAGGGGCAGGGCTGCTTGCTACAGCCCACAGCACAGAGTTTCAAGGGAAGATAAGAAAGTGTGGGTCTAGGATGGAGTGACTTGCCCCCCCCCAAAAAAAAAGGTTACGGCGGGATCAGTGCCTGCCTCCCCCAATAATGTACTGAGTTATTAGAATACCGCCTGGGAGGGCAGGGATTGGGGGTTGCCGTCAGCTGTGATCCTTCCCAGCCCCCCTTATCACTTTAAAATGAGGGGCTCAGCTGGGCGTTCTGTAGGACCTTTCCCCCCTGAACTGCCCTCCTCCCTTTGGGGACTCCAGAGACCTGGCCCCTGCCTTGTCATCCTCACTTTCCTCATCTCAGAAGAGTCCCAGCCGCCCGGGGGCCCAGGAAGGGAGTGCTGGCCTGAACTCCATGCAGTTGCTACAATAATCTCTCTATAATCGGGTTCTTTATTTGTAGAATATTTCCCAAAACTGTCTCAAGGGTTTCATGGGGGAAAATAACAAATGAGAAAACGCTCTGGGAGGAAAAGAGGAAACTGGTATGCAACTGTTTACGTGCAAATGTCCTTCTTACGCGGTCCGCTGTGGCAGTCTAGTCTAGTTCGTCTGTTCCTTGTCTAGATTGTAACTGGAGCATATTTCCTGGTGCCTGCAGGCCGGGCAATGTCAAGCCAAGTGGTACACTCAGCTGTGATTTCCAAGGGCGGGGGGGGGGGGGCGGGGGGGGGGGGGAGGGCTGTCCTCCTGGAGCATAGTTACCTAGCAACGGAACTGCTTCCGGGGAGGGAGGAAGTGCAGGCCCTCCAGGAGAAGGGGGTTAAAAGTAGTTTAACCGTCCGTTTATCACCAGAAGACCTTAACTCTATTTTTGTTCCTTCCCCAAATTATGCTTTAGCATCATAGAGCCATTTATACTATTCAGTGACACCTGGAAAAGTGATGGTCCAGTATGTCACTGTAGGAGAAGGCTAAGCTGTTACAAGAAAGATTTCTGGCCTTCCTTATACTACGGCGTTCTTACGAAGGAAGACAAGTGTTCATTTTTCATCATGGGCTTCTGTCTGAAAATCCTTCTGTTGTTCAGTCACTAAGTCTTGTCCGACTTTTTGCGACCCCAGCGGCTGCAGCACGCCAGGCCTCCCTCTCCATCACCAACTTCGGGAGTTTGCTCAAACTCATGTCCATTGAATCAGTGATGCCATCCAACCGTCTCATCCTCTGTCGTCCCCTTCTCCTCCTGCCTTCAGTCTTTCCCAGCATCAGGGTCTTTACCAATGAGTCAGCTCTTTGTATCAGGTGCACAAAGTATTGGAGCTTCAGCTTCAGCATCAGTCCTTCCAGTGAATGTTCAGGGTCGTTCTGTTTCCCACCAGAAAACATCTAACTTTCTCAACTCCCGCCCCTCAAAAAAAATTCTTAAAGGGCAGCGTTGGAAAGTGTCTCAGAGCCGTTTATTTCTCTCTCCTTTTCCTGACACAAGAATCCTCCTTACAGATATCGGCAAGAGTCACCTAGATTCTGTTTGGATTCTGGGTTGTCCGCTTATTTCTATTGCTGATTATTATCCCTGTGCTAATGCATGTGCTGAGAATTACATGGGGGAAAAATCTATGTCAGTCGCTTAGACCAGAGTGTGATACACACTTCCTATTATTCTTGCTATTATTGTCTGGTATTTATGATCTCTCAGTGTACATTTAACTGCAAACCACCCACTTTTCCAGGTAGGACATAGGTAACAAAATCTTATCTGAATAGTATTAACCCTGAAAATAGGAAAATAGAACCAAGCATCAGGGAAATACCTGAGTCACAGCCGTGGCTATGGTGGGATACTTTGTCATCGTTTTATTGAGACCTAGGTTCAGTTTGTTCCCTTATAATACAGAAAAACCTATTTTTTTTCCATTTGTTTTCAGAAATACCCGTCAAGGACAGAGGGTTAGATGAGATCATAGCCCTTTCACATGTCGTTAAGCAAATGCTTATCAAATAAATATTCCTGCCGATCCCAGAGGCTGAAGGTCCAAGATCTGATGAGCAGTCCTAACTCCTTGTCCTCACCACGCCACGAGTGTAAGCTTTCTGATTTAGCCTGGGTGTTTCCGGGCTTTCAGACGGAGAGATCCTCAGTGCCTCTAATGTGAGACAAGAATGTCAGGGCCCACCGCTGGCCGCCCAGGGCCCTGGAGTTCAAGCTTAAACCAGGGCATCCTCGTTGCCGGGGACTTAGCGCCACCTAGTGTCTATGGCGGGAATAGCCGGCGTCTGCAGAGCTCTGGTCCTGCAGAACAACAAAAAAAGCACCAGTTCAGTTCAGTTCAGTTCAGTCACTCAGTCGACCCCACTCTTTGCAACACACCAGGCCTCCCTGTCCATCACCCGTCCAAGAGTTTACTCAAACTCATGCCCATTGAGTCGGTGATGCCATCCAACCATCTCATCCTCTGTCATCCCCTTCTCCTCCTGCCTTCAATCTTTCCCATCATCAGGGTCTTTTCCAATGAGTCAGTTCTTCGCATCAGGTGGCCAAAGTATTGGAGTTTCCAGCTTCAGCATCAGTCCTTCCAATGAATGTTCAGGACTGATTTCCTTTAGGGTGGACCAGTTGGGTCTCCTTGCAGTCCAAGGGACTCTTGAGTCTTCTCCAACACCACAGTTCAGAAAAGCATCATCTTTTTACAAACAAAACAAAACTTTTTTTTTTTGTCCTTTTGTAAAAAAAAAAAAAAATCTCCCCATGTAAAAGAAATGGCATCACCGATGCAGTGGACACGAACTTTGGCAAACTCCAGGGAGTTGGTGAGGGACAGGGAGGCCTGGCGTGCTGCAGTCCTTGGGGTCTCAAAGAGTCGGACACGACCGAGTGACTGAACAGCTGCAGGGCCCAGCACCTCGCACCTGCCGTAAATAACCCCAGTGGATCCACACGATTGTTTCCTTTCTTGTCTATCAGTGGATTTTGAAAACTTCAGGTCCTGCTCAACTTCACAGTTTTTCACTTGAGTTGGGGCTTCCCACGTGGCCCTAGTGGTGAAGAATCCACCTCCCAATGCAGGAGACGTAAGAGATGTGCGTAGGATCCCTGAGTGGAGAAGATTCCTGGGAGGAGGGCAGGGCAGCTCACTCCAGTACTCTTGCCTGGAGAATCCCATGGACAGGGGAGCCTGGGGGGCTACCGTCCACGGGGCTGCAAAGAGTCAGACACGACTGCAGTGACTTAGCACGTGCACCCCTGACACTCGAACGCCCCCATCACCTGTCGCGTCCTCCGAAGGGCTCCATCAGCAGTGTTTCGCTGCTGCTAAGACATCGCCCGCAGCTGGCCTTGCGTCATAGGCTTTCTCCAAGTGTGCGTCTTCTCAGGAGCCACTCGAAGCCCCAGCATGCTTCTCCCAGGACAGCGTGTCCTCCGTTGGTCAGAAGTGTTGTCATCCCACCCTATTTCTGATTCTTCTCTGTTTCAGATCGTCTACAAAGCCTGGCTGTGTTCCCAGTACTTTGAAGTCGCGCAGCTGAACTGCAGGAAGACGATCCCTTGCAAGCAATACTGTTTGGAGGTTCAGACGCGGTGTCCGTTCATATTGCCCGACAATGACGAGGTCATCTACGGGGGCCTCTCCAGTTTCATCTGTACAGGTACAGTGCTGGGCGGGGCGGGCACCCAGCCCAGGTGGTGGTGGTGGACTCGCATTGGCACCTGGGGCTTGTTTGCTTGGGGGTCTCCTCCTACCCACGAAGCCCTGAAGGCTCGGCCAGGACTGTTCCGTGCTTCCCTTCACAGACCCCCCAAAAGGACCCGAAACTGACTCGGAAGTGCCACGAGATGTCATGTCTGTCTGTGACCACCATCATTATGTTTGTAAAAGGGTAACATGGCAACATGTCAGCCATTGTTAGATTTGTTCCAAATTTGACTTAGAGACAGTTGGGTTCCACCTGCCATATCTGTGTATTAACCTGAGAACAGACGAGGAGGTAAGGCCAGTAAAATTACATTTCTTCTTCAAACCAGCAGTAAGTTGAGGTCAGAATGCCATCACTGAATATTTGGGAATCCGTCTCTTCTTTCCCGAACCGTCAGTTGCACTTCTGTTCTTTTTATTTCTTCTCAAAAGTGTGCAGAACAAATTCTGAAGTCATTTCGCCCCTAGGGCCTGTGAAATTTTCTGACCAAAAAAAGGTGCTGATAAATACTTATTTACTTAGCTTAAATAAGTATAGGTATTTAAGTATATACTTGTGAAAGTTGCTCAGTCATGTCCAACTTTTAGCGACCCCCATGGACTGTAGCCCACCAGGCTCCTCTGTCCATGGAATTCTCCAGGCAAGAATACTAGAGTGGGTTGCCATTTCCTCCTCCAGGGGACCTTTCCAATTCAGGGATTGAACCTGGGTCTCCTTCACTGCAGGCAGATTCTTTACCATCTGAGCCACCAGGGAAGCCCAAGTATATACTTAAATGTGTGTGTGTGTGTGAGTGTGTGTGTATACCAAGAGTATAAAGAAATGCTCATTTAAGTTACGTGTGTGTGTGCGTGCGCATGTTAGAATCATACTAAGGACCAGGAGCAATTTTAGCTCATATTTCCCATCAATGATGTTTTCTTTCATCAAATGACTCAGACTGGGCAGAACACCAATAGAGGCCTTCAATTTCTGGATATTTATAAGCATTAGACCATTTAGGCATAGAATATGATGTAAAGGAGAAGAGGAGATTGCTTTGTAACATACATGTTGAGTAGGCGGGTGAGGACGGTCCACTCCGCCGCCGTGATGTACCCATCAGAGCTGTCGTTCCGTCGCCTCTCAAAAAGCGCTCCACGATGTCCTCCTAACTGGATGGCTCGAGTTGCGGCATTTTCAAGTTTTGATCAGTGAGGATTTACCGGATTCTTTCTTGAGCATTTATCTCCATGCCCACCCACTAGCTGTCCCGCTCTCAGTGATGAGCTTTCAAGAGACGGTCCAGCGAGGCTCCGCCCTGAGGAGCTCCCTACGCACTGGAGGATGGCTATGCTGCCCAGATTTGTGGGGAAATCCTCTGGATGAAAGCTACGAGATGCGGGCTCTCCTGTTTCTGCGGTGCATCCTCTCTGAGCTGCTATCTTCTCAGCAGTAAACTAGTGACACCAACAGCCTCCAGACCCGTCTGGCTTGAGGATTACCGACGGGGCGGGGAGTGTGAGATCCGTCACGGATGCGTCATCCTCGGGTCGCGGACGTGGCACCCGAGGAACGTAAGGGGATTGGCCAGTTGTTTATGTGGCTCCAGCCATTTAATGCTGAGATGACTTTTCATACAGCTCCTCTCTGCTGGGAGGACCCAGAACGAAAGGGAGGGAGAAACAGAGAAAGATAGTAACACCTCCTTCCGTTGAATCAGAGCCAGAGTTCATCAGTCACGGGCTATTCAGTTATATGACTTCTATATAACATTTTCAACAAATGGTCATCAAGATAAGGCCTTCATCTCTTGACTTTGGTGTCAGTGAGGTGTCCATGATTTTAAGACTTCGGATAAACTTCTGGAATTCCATGTGGAGGTGGCACTCTTGTTCATGCTAGCTTTTTCCTTCTAGAAGGTCAGCAGCTTCTCAGAGCCGACAGCAGGCTCAGACCAAGGGGGTAATGCCTGTCTCTGTCTCCTGCTTCCTGTTCTCGTCTCTGTCAGTTTGAATCTGAGACCTTGGTTTCAGTGTTTGCCTCTTTCCTTGCATACTTCTAAGGCCATTAGAAAGCTTAACGTGGAATTTAATCTCTTTCTGCACAATGTGTGCAGAAAGTCTGTCTTATATATTTTAATTACCTTTGAGTTTTTGGAAGTCAGATGTTTTGTCTGCATCATCAAGGAACACAGACAGGGAAAGAGAGAGCTGTCATTTTTCAGGTCTGGGGAAACTGTCACTGACTTTGGAAGCTTCCTGGGAGAATCTCATCCCCGAGTCTTTGGGAACCGGCCTCCTCTTTCTGAACTGTCAGTTCAGCTTCTGTTTTCTCTTACTTCTCAAAAATGCGTAGAATAAAATTTTGAAGGCATTTTGCCCCTTAAGTTCTGTAACATTTTTTGGACAAAAATGTACTAATTTTCAGATTGATCTTTTCTGAGCTGTGGCCCAGGCCTCCTGCAGGAGTTCTCAGATGTCCGCATCACTGGTGGCCGTCTTTCCCCACTTTGTGGCCCGGAGGTCCCTCCAGTTTTGTTGCTTTGTTGTTCAGTCACTCAGTCATGTCTGACTCTTTGCAACCCCATGGACTGCAGCACACCAGACTTTCCTGTCCTTTGCTGTCTTCCGGAGTTTGCTCAAACCCATGTCCATTGAGTTGGTGATGCCATCCAACCATCTCATTCTCTGTCGTCCCCTTCTCTTCCTGCCTTCAATCTTTCCCAGCATCAGGGTCTTTTCCAGTGAGTCAGCTCTTTGCATCAGGTGGCCAAAGTATTGGAGTTTCAGCTTCAGCATCAGCCCTTCCAATGAACATTCAGCGTTGATCTCTTTTGGGATGGACTGGTTTGATCTCCTTGCTATCCAAGAGATTCTCAAGAGTCTTCTCCAGCACCTCAGTTCGAAAGCATCAATTCGTCGGTTCTCAGCCTTCTTTATGGTCCAATTCTTTGTTACTGGTTCTGAACAAGATACAGATTTCTGCTGATAAGAACCACTTGCTGCCATGTCTCTACTGACCAGAGTCCCAGATACCAGGGCCCCCAGAATGTCTCCTTCTGGGTAGAAGGGAGCTCTCAGGGCTCACCAGGGAGAGCCCACCCCAGAGCCCAGTGACCGCTCGCATTGGTAAGGAAACTAGTGAGACTTTTGCATATAAAGTCTCTCTATATGCATATATAATACATAAAGAGACTTTTGCATGTATTTTCCATATAAATGTGTTTCCAAACTTTGTCACACAGTCTCTTACAGATATGAAGATCCAAAAATTCACCTTTTAGGTAAAGTTGGAGTGAATGCAGAGTCATCTCACACATCTTTACGCATTTTGAATAAAGCGTCTTCTGTGCTCTGGCAGAATTAGACTCAACCCAGTCGAGAAATGGGAGTCTTTTTCCTAGTTCTCCAGTCGGCTGCACATAACCTGAGACCCCCTTCCCCCCCAACCCCAGGAGGTAGGCTCACAGGCGGGTTCCAGTTCTTCCTTAATGAAATGGGTGAATGATGACAACAAGTCCCAGTTCCACTGAAAGGATTTCACCAAGTAGACTGGTCTTCGCTTTGCCTCCAGTAATTCCTCTTCTTTAAAAAGATTAGTAAATGGTTTTGTTTCCATTCTATAGGCTGGAAAATAGCATCATTTATCATCAAAAGTTGAAGGAATGGCGTTTCCTTCAGATTCCATATAGTTAATCGCTTGATCTTCCTACTCATGTAGACCCAATACATCCAGTTCAGAAGCTTCCAGAAGGAATGCGATTCCCTCTAAAAGTCAAGCTCAAAAATGTACCCAGTGAGCATGTGACTGCAAAAGGTTCGCTGGCCAGATGCGGTCTAGGGAGGGTCAACTGTGTTCAAGCTGCTTCTCCGTGGCAACGGACCAGTGGTGAGATGATGGCTTCTCCAGTCTTTCAGAGACGTGGGATTGCAGGACGCTAGTGGCCTCTCACATAGGCTTTTACTGGATATATGCTGATGCTTAGAATTTCTGTCCTCTGTCCAAAGAAAAATGCATCTTACCCTTGGGATTGGGAAGCCAGTTAGAGGGCTCAGAACAGACAAGATTCCTTTAAGTTATTTTAAATACTTAAAATTCCTTTAATTGGGGAGTTATTTAAGATGCCATATTTAATGAATCATTTCTTAAGAGGCACATTAGTTACCCATGTCCTACATGAGAATGTCTTAAATTCCTATTTTGGGGTCATCCTTAGCAAGCTGGTAGCTTATTAAAAAAAGTAATGAAATATCTGAGAATGTATGTCCACTGCTGAACAGTGTCTTTCACTGAGGCTGTTACTGAAGGTCAAGACCAAATGCTGTAACCACAAAGCTAGAGGAGAGAAGGGCATCCTCGCATGTTAGGTTCTGCTTCCGTCTTAGGAGACGAAGGAAAGACTCTTTGCCTGGAGATCTCTCCTGGCTTTCCTGTTAGAGAAGAAAACTGACATGTTGCTGAAGCAGCGTTTGAGAAATTAATCAGCGAGAAATTCCGAGGCGCTGTCAGGGTGAAGCCTGTCATTGGAAGACAGACTTTATTGAGTTAAAACTTTTCAGAGTGGGCTCTGCTCTCAAGCTGGGTTCCCAGGACCGCTCTACTATTTTAGAAACTGTTTCTCCGTCTTCAGAGTGAGGGGGAGGAGCGTTCATGGCTTCTATGTTGTCAACCCATCATCCTGCTAATCAGGCAGGGTTTCCCCCCCTACACACACACTCCCTCGCCTTCTCCCTGAATCCCCTTGATTGCTTACCTGGGCTGGGGAACCAGCATTAACCACCCAGAAGCAGCAGCACGCGCAGGCCGCAGGTGCTATGGTAACAAACATTATGAAAATTGCCTCTTGATTGACGGATAAAAGAGACTCGACAGGAGCCGCTGCCGTATTTCTCATAGATGAATTATTGAAAAGGAAAAAAAAGAGAAAAAAGTAGACATCGATCTGCTGGGGGTTACTGACAATGGAGATAAAACATATTTGAGAATTCTGTGTGAATCCTGCATTTCATTTTTTGAGCTGTGACAAGGAGGAGGTTATGTTTCTGCCGGTCGGGAAAACACGGTGGGCTGGCTGTTGGTGCGTGGTTAGGGTGACAGGTCTGATTATGATGTGATGGGTGCCGGGCGCCCCCTGGTGGCACAGAAGTGCTCCTGCAGGGGCCCTAAAGCAGACAGTGGCGCGCAGGCCAGGAAATTCAATCAGTGGAGAGACAATCATGGAGAATACTTGGATATGCGTGTAGATCACATCAGAAAGGAGTATTTTTAAAAAATGTTTCATGTCATTCACAGGAGAGAGTTCGCAACTGTGAACAAACCTTCCCCAAATCGTGTCCTGACTTGACTGCAGAATTGATCAAAGATTTTTTAGAAAGATGACATAAGAGATTTTCTCACCAAAGGAGTATTTTAGTAGAATAATCTGCTACCCAGAGATCTCTTCATTTGGACATCTATGATGTTTTTAATTTCTGTACTTTCTCCAGCATGTGAATATGTTTCATGATTTGTCTAAAACTTGTTTCTGCTCCCCCAGCCGCCCTCAGACCCTGGAGGAAAGAATAATGAAATACCACTTAGCTATAGCACCATATATTGCAATTAAAAAAAAAAGTCTTTACACACATACTTAGGTGAAGGAAGATAGCATGATCAGGATAGTGAAAATCTCTCAGTCGTGTCTGACTCTTTGAGGCCCCAGGACTACACAATCTACGGAATTCTCCAGACCAGAATACTGGAGTGGGTAGCCTTTCCCTGCTCCAGGGGATCTTCCTGACCCAGGGATCCAACCCAGGTCTCCCGCATTGCAGGCGGATGCTTTACCAGCTGAGCCACAGGGGAAGCCCATGATCAGGCTAGAATAAGAAATATGAAAACAAGTTATTTTAAAAAACCTTGCACAAAACCAATACAGAATTGTAAAGTAAAAATTAAAAATAAATAAATAAATTAAAAAAAAATAAAAAATAAAAAAATAAAAAATAAAAAACCTTGCATAGCATGTACTACCTTCACGTGTTTGGGACACCGTCTTCCATGAAGACACTGCACTTTCGGATTAAATGCATATACTTAGATCTGAGTTCAGGTCCTCATACTTAAGATCGTCTTCCCCGACGTCCACCTCCGTGTGTTTCCACAGCAGCTCAAGTTTGCCTTGAGCAAGGAGGCTAACACCGTGAAAGAGCACTGGAGTGGAAACTTGGTTGGTGGGTTCTGCCTGTGGCTAGGAGTTTTGGAAAGTCGCACCCGCTGGGTTTCTATTTCATCACTACTAGGGGCTGGCCATGCTCGGCCTCTAGCACTCTCACCCTTCTTGGTAGCCGAGGGCCGGATCTGAGTCAGACGGGCGGTGTGCGGCCATATCACCCTGAGCGCAGCTGGTCCTGTCTGAGTCAGACGGGCAGCATGAGGGCGAAGCGCTCCAGCTGCAGACCACTCGGCCATCCTTTTGGGTGTTGATGGAGGACGGCCTCTGGCTCCAGATCCCCCTGGATGATGCTGATGGGAGAGCCAGGCAGGACTGGTGATAAACTCACCTGCCTCCAGGCGTGCTGGCCGTACCCTCCCAAGCCCGCACACCTCCACAAACTGGGGAGACGTTCTGACATAGTCCGAGTGCTGCTTCTGCATTTTCTGTCTCTACCCCTCCTGATCTAAGAGGAGAAACAAAAGGGATTAGACCAGGGAGAGTTGAGGAGCTCATGCCTGGCACTTTTGCGTGGCCTGGGGTAGAATCAGCCCCAAGGTGTGCCCAGTCTGTATGGCAGGGAGCTCGGGGCTCACCATCCCAGGAGCCGGAGGGGCAAAGCCTGCAGCCACTTCCTGGCCTGTCCTCATGTCACTGAGAAGAAAGCTGTCCTCTCTTTAACACCCCCTGGCGAGGACCCTAGTGACATCATCTCACGGTTGCGACCCCATGGACTGTAGCCCACAAGGCTCCTCTGTCCATGGGATTCTCCAGGCAAGAACACTGGAGTGGGTTGCCATTCCCTTCTCCGGGGGATCTTCCCAAACCAGGGGTCAAACCCAAGTCTCCTGCACTGCAGGCCGATTCTTTACCATCTGAGCCGCCAGGGAAGCCCATGTTAACCTGCGGCCGCACTGAAACTGGCTGGCCTGGGCAGGAGCATCGCGTCCTCTCTGAGCTCCCAAGGATGGATGGCAGTCTGTCGCTGAAGCCACAACGATTGAATGCTGCCCTGGAAGGACCAGAGCAGGGCACCCTGGGCCGTCAGGGTCACGGTTGTGACCCCATGGACTACAGCCCGCCAGGCTCTTCTGTCTCTGGGATTCTCCAGGCAAGAATACTGGAGCAGGCTGCCGTTTCCTCCTCCAGGAGATCTTCCCGACCCAATGGGTCTCTCGCGTTGCAGGCGGATTCTTTACCGGCTGCGCCACCAGGGAAGCCCTATAGCTTTGGGCAAAGAGGGATCTCCCAGAACAGGTGAGACCTTTTCCAGTGAAGGTGTTTAGTAACTATGTCTGCAGTTAAACATCTCTGCAGTCAAGCCTCTGTGAAGCATTTGTCTCCACCTGCTAGCTGTCCTGGGTACCAAACTGCTCCAGACATTCCAATGGTCTCCCGTGACTTGGTCAGTCTTAGAGCATGCCCGAGTCATGTAGTCATGTAGTCTGATGCCACTTTTGTACTGGATTAAGCAGAGCTGCCACCCCCTTAACCCGCCCCCCACAAACTGTTACTGCAGAAGCTAGGATAGTCCCACGTTTTCTGGCTATTAGTCCAGTGTTTGCATCACTAGTGAAACAGGAAGTGACCAGTGATGGGTCTGTCCGGAAGTGAGCCCAGAAGCAAAGGCCTGCTTTCTGGCCTCCAGCAGGACAGGGTCCCTCTGTAGGGAGAGAGACGAAGGACACACAGCTTGTGGTGTGTGCGGTGCCGTCTCCGGCAGTTCAACACACACATCCTGCTTTCACAACTTCGTGTACCTTAAAAATGAACATCACACGTATTTTCTACCTAGACCATCCGTCCTGCTTAAAGAAAGGGGAATGTCTGGCACTGTCCTCTGTAGGAGTCTGTGCTTAGAAGGCTAGTTTTTTTCAGTCTGACTAGTTAGCAAACGTTTTAGAGTGCACACATACAGACCTACACATATATTACTATGAAGGGGAAAGACAAGGACCCAAGGTGTCACCGACTCAATGGACATGAGTTTGAGCAAACTCCAGGAGAGAGTGAAGGACAGGGAAGCCTGGCGTGCTGCAGTCAATGGGGTCGCAAAAAGTCAGACAAGACTGAGCGATTGAGCAGCAAAGGCCTCTAAAATGTTTACCTAAATAGTTGTGACTCTACACGAGTGCCTGTTTGAGTCCCATGAGGAAAGGATGCATTTGGTGCATTTTAAAACGTAAAAGGAATCAATTCTTCTCAATTTTGAAATCTTGTCTCTTTGGTGGCCTGGCTTGACATTACCAGATGAGATGGCCATTTTAGTAATAATTGTTAATGTATCAGATCATCGTAGTGTTTACTCTCATGTTTAATGTGAAGTTTTCCTCAAATTAGTAAAAATTTAGGAGGTCAGTTCTTTTACCCATGATGCAGTTACTGTTCAAAATCATTTTTAAAGTTTTCTTCTTGGGGCACGCATAATTCTCATATTCTACAGCATTCTCTTCATGCTTTGGGAGATTTATGTGAACATGCGTGTTGTTTATCGCTTCCCTGGTAGCTCAGCTGGTAAAGAATCTGCTGGTAATGCAGGAGACACAAGTTGGATTCCTGGGTTGGGAAGATCCCTGGAGAACGAATAGGCTACCCACTCCAGTATTCTTGAGCTTGCCCGGTAGCTCAGTCGGTAAAGAATCCGCCTGCAATGCAGGAGACCTGGCTTCGATCCCTGGGTGGGGGAGATCCCCTGGAGGAGGGCACGGCAACCCTCTCTGGTATGCGTGCCTGGAGAATCCCATGGACAGAGGGCTACAGTCCACAGGATTGCAAAGAGTTGGACACGAGCGAGCGACTCAGCACAGCACGTGTTGTTTATGGCTGTATCCCAGCGCCCCCAAAGGTGTTTGACACAGTTTGTGCTCAATGAACAAATAGTGAATGAATTAATTAATGGGGGGGCCTTCTGTGATAGCCCCTGCTGTGTGGACAGATAGTCCATTCCAGGAGGGAGAAGCTCCAGGAAGGCCGAGGGTGCGGGTGTCCCGCGCAGGGCCACCAGGCTCCTCCCGTCTGCATCTGTCGCCGGCAATGTTACGGGGACTGCAGGAAGGGGGCTGAGAAGCAGGTGCACTTTAACAAACCGTCCCTCTGTTGGAGTCAGAGAAGAACATCAGCATTTCTCCGAAAAGCCATTCCGTCCCTCGCGGTGACCCTCCTGTCACAGGCAAAGTGAAGACTCCGGTCCAGTGTCCTTCAGACGCATCACACACGTTGCTCACTCACCTGGAGACGGGGACTTTACGCCTGATGGGCAGTGTGACAGCTCACTGGTGGGGCTGACGTTCTAAATGCCCCCCCCAAACTGAGTGTCAAGGTTTCATCGCCTGCTGTCCCTCAATTCAAGTCTCAACCCCCTTCCCCTAGTTTCTCAGCATGCGACTTTATATGAAAATCAGGTCTTCATGGAGGCGATCAGGTGGCTGGTGGCTCAGGCAGTGGAGAAAGTATCTGCAGTGCAGGAGGCCTGGCTTTGATCCCTGGGTTGGGACGATCCCCGGGGGGAGGGCATGGCAGCCCGCTTCTGTGTTCTTGCCTGGACAGTCCCGTGGACAGAGGAGCCATCAGACACGACTGAGCGACTAACACACACACACACACACACACACACACACACACACACACGCGGAGGTAATCAGGTTAAAACGAGGTCATCAGAATGGGCTCTAACCCAGTGCTGACCAGCGGACATGTTAACTTGCTTGGACTGCCATAACGAGATGCCACAGACGGGGCTTTAACCAACAGAAGGCGTCAGCCCTCAGCCCTGGAGGCCAGGCATGCAGGTCAAGGTGCTGGCCAGCTTCACTTCTCCAGAGGCCTCTCTCCCCGGGCCTTCGCACGCTCTTCCCATGTGTGTGCGCCCAGGGGCTTCCTCCGTGTCCATGCTTCCTCTTTTCATAGGAGCCACCCTGGACTCGGCCCACTCCAAAGAGCTCCTTCTAGCGGAATCATCGCTTTCAAGGGCCTCTCTAAATATGGTCACATTCAGAGGAGCTGAAATTTGGGGCTCTAACGCCTCAACTCATCTCACAGCAGTGCCCTTGTCCGACGGGGCCCTTTGGACCTGCAGCATACCTGGAGGGAAGATGCAGGGAAAACCACCACCTGCACCCCAGCCTACCCCTGGTCTCGGCCCCCGCCTCCAAAGCCGTGAGGCCGTCAAGTCCTAAAGTGTAAGCCACCCAGCGCCTTGTCCCGTCGGCTCTGCACGACGCCTGGCGGTCTGGGACGAGAACAAACACATTCAGCATTGTTTGTTCAAGAACAGAATAAGGCCTCACCCTTCCATGGAGACAGATTCTGTGCACTTCAGAAGTTCTGGGGGATTAGAGGAGAAGAAGCAATAAAAAGGAATTATAAAGGCAAGGAGAGAACTCAGCCAAGAGGATTTGGAAGCTAATAATTATGCAGAGAGAGTAATGATGAGGAAGAAAGAGTATTAACCAATACGGCTCGGTTTTAATTATACGAAAAAATTATTTTCATCGATTTCATGAGTTTCCCTTTGAAGGAATTTAAAACCACCACATGCAGTTTGCAAAGCTGTTGTGTATGCTGTGTCCAGGGTTTTCAAGGCTTCCTAATCAGAAGACTTTAAACTTGAATCTGCAAACCTTTCATCTCAGGAAACTACAGTTAGCGACTTTTCAGTTTGGAAAATCAAATTGTTCTACTTTCTGCTCAACATTGCTGCTGACCTCAAACTGCTCTAAAAAAGAAATCCTGATTAAAAAAAGAGGCAACATCTAGGTAGATAAACGTTCTATCTCTAGATGAACTGCCTTCCTTTTGGAAATGTGTGTGTTCTCGTCATTTCCAGCCCACTCTTGTGGTGTCAGGAGGAAATGCAGGCACATTTTTTATATAAGTTTTGTGAGATTTGTGGACAGCTTTCAAACTCCTAGTCTCAACCCTTACAAAAAGAATGGCTTGTATCCCTGTTCTTTTCTGTTATTCTTTCCGCAAAGATGGAATACTTAAAACACGTGGGGCATCAGGAAAAGTGTGAAATGTATTAAAAATCATGAGCTCTATCAATTAGCACAGAAGAACCAATCGTGAACGTATAATTAGGGAAACTCCGAATGTGGAGTCCGACGGAGATTCAGAGCTGGACGGACATGAGCTGTCAACGAGCTCTTGAGGGCAGGTTTCCTGCTGACTGTATGGACGCTGGGGTCTGGACTGTAAGGAGGACTGAGGTCCCGATTGTTCATGGATCCAGGGGTCACCTAGAAAGGTCTGAGCAGTGAGGAATCAGGCAGGGGCTTCTCTCAGCCGTATGCATCCAACATGACCGCTCAGCAGTTGAACAGAGCAGAAAAGACCACCGAAGACCAGAGGAAGCAACTCTTCTCCCAGGCTCCCCCTAAAGCGCAGGCATCGGGCTCCCTGGGCAGCATGGGTTTCCTTCCTGCTCACCAGAACTTCACTTCGTATCCAGAGTGGCCAGCCTTCCCTCAGCCGTGACCCTCTCCTTACATGCATGGTCCTTTTTTCCTCTTTTATATCCTCTTAATATCTGTCTAATTCTTAATTGAATGCATAGCCCTTTCTTCCTTCCTCCCCTCCCTGCTTCCCTTTCTCTCTGCCATCGCTCATGTGTTTTTTTTCCTTTTCCGGCATCTCTGTTTTCTTGTGGAAAATTAGAGGCCCAAGGAGTCTGCTTTTTAGCGCATGAGGTTATGCTGTATTGCCTCTGAGAGATACATACTTCAAAAACTCATTTTTACTGTTCTTCATATCTTCTCAGCTTAATACTTTCCCAGTTTACTATACATATATATATAAGTATATATATAATATATACTTCTATGTATTTATATATGTATAGTTACATATATAATTACATTTTTATATTATATATACTTCTCTATGGGCTTCCCAGGTGGCGCTAGTGGTAAAGAACCCACCTTCCAATGCAGGAGACAGAGAGTCACAGGTTCAGTCCCTGGGTCAGGAAGATCCCCTGGAAGAGGAAATGGCAACCCGCTCCAGTGTTCTTGCCTGGAGAATCCCAAGGACAGAGGAGCCTGGCGGGCTGCAGGTTATGGGGTCACAAACAGTTGGAATACTACTGAGTGTGCACGCGTGCGCACGCACGCACGCGCACACACACACACACACACACACACACACACATCTTTCTATATGTATTTTTAAATGTAATCAACAGAAACCAGAACACATGCCTTTGTTGTTCTCAAAGAACAGATACTCTGTGTCTCTCACAGAAGATCCATAACTGAGTGCTGGATCTTGTTATCCCCCAACCCACACCCCAAAAAAGACTAATGCTCAAGGATTTCATCTCTGTCACTTCACACTTCTTGACTAGCGATCATTGTCAGATACCAAACCTCAGGGAGCAACAGCTGGGAAGCATGACAGAGAGATAACCCAAATGCCACTGGATGAAATCAACCAAACCATACTGCTCTACCTGACCCTGTAACTGAGAGAATAAACAACTAATACTCCTGATACCTTTGGACAGCAAGGAGGTCAAACCAGTCAGTCCTAAAGAAAATCAACCCTGGATATTTATTGGAAGGACTGATGCTGAAGCTCCAGTATTTTGGCCACCTGATGCAAAGAGCTGACTCATTGGAAAATCCCCTGATGCTGGGAAAGACGGAAGGCAGGAGAAGAAGGGGTCGACAGAGTTTGAGATGGCTGGATGGCATCGCCAACTCAATGGACGTGAGTTTGAGCAAACTCAGGGAGATAGTGAAGGACAGGGAAGCCTGGAATGCTGCAATCCTTGGGGTCACAAAGAGTCAGACGTGACTTATAGACTCAACAACAACATACTTGATACTGTCCTTAGTCAAATGACGTGTCAGAATATGTCTGAGAAAATATGTGTGACTCTAAGATATGACTTTACTTTTTATGGAAGTCTGCCTTCTAATAAGCCATATCCTCTTTAAATGGACCTATAGCTCATTCCCCAAACACCCACCTTCCTGCCATCAGTCTCATTCCTTCCAATATTTTTATAATTCCCTTTTTAAAAAATTGCTGTCTTATATACTTTATTTTCACTTGAATGCCCTGCTTCGAATGTCAAAACTATTGGAAGTCAATTCAGTTCACATCTGACAAATAAAGATAATCATTCTAGTTAAATTCTTTCATTAAATTTAATATTGACTCTCACATATTGGAACTAATTTTCTTACTTCATCCACTAACAATTCTAGAATGTTAGCTTTTCATTAGAGTCCTAGAATGACAAACTAAGTTTTGGCATTTGTTTTCAGTAAAAACATTTTGATGAAAATCAAAACTATTTTTGTTCACATTTAGTGCTTCAAAAACTGGTGATCACATTAAGAAAATAGTTTCCCCCACCTCATTGAAAATAAAGCACATATTTGAAGTCAGGGTCTATTTACGAGGTGTTTTGATGTCTTGAAGTCATCAGAGTGTATGTGTGTATGTGTGGGCAGGAGAGCACACACACGGAATGGTATGGGCATGTTCTGTGATTACACAGAAAGTCTGTTTTTCTTTTTTGGAAAGAAAAGCAGGAAATGTTGTTAGTACTCTAAATACATTCGTGGATGGATCAAAGCATTAGCAAAACTGTCTCTTCAATTACCAGTCACTGTTTGAGATTCCACAGCCATCGGCTTTTTTTTTTTTTTTAAATATAGTTTCCTGTTTTTAAGGCTATTTCCTTTGCAGAGTCACCGTTACTAAGGATTTCCAAATTAAAAAAGACTGAGTAATCTACCAAAACATAACACTGGTTTACAGTATGTGAGCTCCACCACGTCACTTCATGGGAAAAATAGCAAAAATAAATAAAATAGGTAATTTCCTTAACCAGGACCCTGCAGTTTTCTCTGGGTAACAATGCTGCCCTTAGTCTTTCAGTCATGTCCGAATCTTTGCGACCCCATGGCCTGTCCCAGCCCGCCAGGCTCCTCTGTCCCTGGAATTCTCTAGGCAGGAATACTGGAGGGGGTTGCCATTTCCTTTTCCAGGGGATCAAACATCTAAGAGAGACTCACTTTTTTTCACCTCCCCCTAGACTCATGTGACACAGGTAGACGGGTTTCTCTGAATTCTGGAAATGCTCTTCATGAAATCCCATACACAGCCTTCCCATCTGTAAGGGCAACCCAGGCAGGAAAATGAAGGCACCTTGAAACCATAGCTGGATCATGGGGATGGAAGAGGAGTCAAGATCATAAGAATAAGAATAAGTCAAGATTCTCATTCTTTCCCTCGAGTGACTTTGACCAGCCACTCCTGGTTCAAGCCCCTGGTGGTGGTGGTGGTGGTGTTGGTGGCGGTGATGTTGCTCAGTCCTGTCTGATTTTCTTGATTTCATGGACTGTAGCCCATACCAGGCTCCTCTGTTCATGGAACTCTCCAGGCAAGAATATAAGAGTGGGCTGCCATTTCCCCCTCCAGGGAATCTTCCCCAGCCAGTATTTGAACCTGTATCTCCTGCCTCACAATCGGACTCTTTACCAACTGAGCCACCAGGGAAACCCCTGGTACTTGGGACAGGAGGAAGAACACAGGTCCTTCTGTCCCACCAGCAGCCCCTGGCTCTGATGGTTTGCACAGGTGAAGACAGCTGCAGTCTAGGGTGTGAGCTCTTCCTCCAGGAGCCCACATGGCTCTCCTTCACCCCTTTGGTGAAGTCTACATCAAGGCCACCCTAAAAGGAATCATCAAGGATGCAGTGGAAAATTAAACGATGTATTTGGTGAGCAAATATGTTCTTCATCTGATACATTTTTTCCCTCTTTATTTACTTAGAATAAATTTTTCATAACTAGAAATATCACTGTAACCATTTTAGGGCAACAACAATGTAACATGATATTTATCAGCTGTATGTTACTTCTGTTGAGGCTGCAGAAGACAGTCTTTGTTCTTTTAGTAAAATCCTAGAAAAATTTAGGACCCTTTGTTGAGGAAGTTCTCTGTTGAGCTTTAAGACATTTCTAATTTACCCCTAAATTTAGCTTATGGTCTTAGGAAAGGAGTGAATTCTTTGTAGGACTTCTCTGCCATTGTAGTGTGGGCCTTTGATCTTCATTCGGTACAGTTTTCAAGTTTTGAGAGCAATCTGTCTCCTGTCTAGCATGCACTTAGCTGTTCTCCCTGAATGACCTTTACACAAGCAGGCACTTGTGTGGCCAGTTCTTGAGACTCTATATCCCTTTTTTTCCTGATACTTGTACTGATGTTTTACTATTGCGTTATCAGTTCAGTTCAGTTCAGTTCAGTCGCTCAGTTGTGTCCGACTCTTTGTGACCCCATGGACTGCAGCACGCCAGGCCTCCCTGTTCATCGCCAACTCCTGGAGCCTATTCAAACTCACATCCATCACGCCAGTGATGACATCCAACCATCTCATCCTCTGTCATCCCCTTCTCCTCCCACCTTCAATCTTTCCCAGCATCAAGGTCTTTTCCAATGAGTCGTTTCTTCACATCAGATGGCCAAAGTATTGGAGTTCCAGCTTCAGCTCTTCCAATGAATATTCAGGACTGATTTCCTTTAGGATGGATTGGTTGGATCTCCTTGCAGTCCAAGGCACTCTCAAGAGTCCTCTCCAACACCACAGTTCAAAAGCATCAATTCTTCAGCGCTCAGGTTTCTTTATAGTCCAACCCTCACATCCATATGTGACTGTTGGAAAAACCATAGCTTTGACTAGACGGACCTTTGTTGGTTATGTACATGTGTTAATATATTCAATCCACTGAAATGATCTCTTACCGCTCAATGGTGTTAATGCTTGATCCTTTGGTTTCTCTCCTTCATTAAACAAATACTGTTCTCTAGGCGATAAGTAGATTGCTAGGTGTTCATAGTAAAGATGGAGTAGTTAGAGCTAAAAGTGATATTAGCCTTAAAACTTATCATATGGGTCTGACACACTCGCCACTACTCCTTTCAAAAATAAAACTAATCAGTTTCAAATATATACTTTAATTGGGGGTTACCTGATGGCTCAGCAGTAAAGAATCCACCTGCCAATGCAGGAGACACGGGTTCAGTCTCTGGGTCGGGAAGATCCCCTGGAGAAGGAAATGGCAACCCACTCCAGTGTTCTTGCCCGGAGAATCCCATAGACAGAGGAGCCTGGTAGGCTACAGTCCATGGGGTCCTAAAGAGTCGGAGATGACTTAGCAACTAAACAGCAACAACGGCATACTTTAATTACTTACGATATGCCCTTGCCTTAAAAAGATACTGTAAAGATTATAAATATATAGATGCTCCTAAGTCTTATTCTTTCTGCAGATGGTCACTATGATTTGGAAATATTTTTTCTAGATTTCTGAGATTGACTTCTCATTTTATATTGTTTTACCAGGCCAAAGATCAAATAATTGCAGAAATTTAGCAAAATCTCTACAGGTCACTTATTTTATTTTTACCTTTTCAAAAAATGTGGATATAAGTTGTATACTGGTGCTAATTATATATTTTTTGTATGTTATCGCTAAATAAATACTAGGTTATATGCATGTGAAACCACTGTTGTAACAAACATAAAACAAAAGGATATTAAAGATGAAACATTAATTTCAGAAACTGTTTTTTTGCAATGCTAAGGATTTATGTGGTAGTAAAAAATGGTCTTGTGCTAAGTCCCTTCAGTGGTGTCCACCTTTCTGTGACTCCATGAACTGTAACCCTCCAGGCTCCTCTGTCCGTGGGATTCTCCAGGCAAGAATAGTGGAATGGGTTGCCATTCCCTTCTCCAGGGGGTCTTCCCAACTCAAAGACTGAATCTGCATCTCTTACATCTCCTTCCTTGGCCAGCGGGTTCTTCATCACGCGCACTACTGGGAAGCCCTCCAAAAAGTAGTCTTGGTAATGAGCAGACGACTGCATTTGAGTTTGGGTGTGACTTCCCGTTCAAGGTGGCAAGCTGAAACCAGACTTTTACTTCCCACCTACCTCTGTAACTGAAGTTGAAGTAAAACTACAAAACGGGATACATTCATGGAAGCTATAAAACCTAGGAAGTGGGACACTGCTAAAACAGAGACTGTTTTTAAAAATGTACAGGAGGGCAAAGGCAGGTGCAGGCCTCTGGGGAACACAGAACCTTGTGGGCCGGCAAAGCAGGCTCTGAGAGCAGACCACAGCCCACGCGGGGACCATTCTGCCACTGGGACCCTGTGAAGACCGTGAGCTGTTCCGGGGACAGAGAGAGAGCAGAGCAAAAGGAGCAGCTCAGCGATGGGTTAAAGGCCCTGAGCTGACGTCTGAGCCAACAGATTCTCCCCAGTCCTGCCCTGTGCAGCAGGGCATCTGCCCACAAAAGCCCGGATCCACTCTCTAGACAGTGAACGCGCTTCTGGGGTAGGTGTGAAGAAGCCTTCCTACTAAGGACTTTCGGAGGTGTCGGGAAGGGAGCTGACATTTGCCCATTTCATCTCCGCTCACTCGCCCTGAAGACAGTCCTGCCTCCAGGAGAGACGTGACAACTGAAGGTAACAAGAGAAAGAAGCATTGCAGGGAAGGACCAGAGTCCACCCCATGTGGATAAAACAAAATGAAACAACAAAAATGGTAAGAAGGTGGAAACGGGGAAAGGAATTTATAATCAAAGCCATGCTAGAAGGAACTTCTCCAGTGTGGAAGAAAACCATGGTTAGATTGCAAGAGCCCCAGCAGGAGAAGCTGTGAAGAAGCCACGTGGAGATATAATTTCTTGAAATTTTAGAAAACAACCAGTCCAGGTTTGATGCATGAGACAGGGCGCTCAGGGCCAGTGCACTGGGATGACCCTGAGGGATGGGATGGGGAGGGAGGTGAGAGGGAGGTTCAAGATGGGGAACACAGGTACACCCGTGGCTGATTCATGTCAATGTATGGCAAAAACCACCACAATATTGTAAAGTACTTAGCCTCCAATTAAATAAATTAATTTACCAAAAAAATAAAAAGTGATACATCAAATTCCAATTCAAAAAAAAGAAAACAACAAATATATGAAATATCCAAAGAGATGTCACAAGGTATCTGAACCCACAGTGAAATGAGAAGGATATTAACATCTGTGTCATAGCCAAGATTTTAGCCCCTGTGGTCTCTCCTGATAAGCCCATGAATATAGCACATTACATGGCAGAAAGGACTTTTCACATGGCATTAAGGTGGCTAATCAGCTGACCTTAAACTAGCGAGATCATCCTGGGTTAACCAGGCCCACCCAGCGTAATCACAGGATACAGAAGTGTCAGCCAGAAAGATGAAGCTGAAGGAGAGATCACAGAAATGGACAGCATTAGAAGGACTCAACTCACTGTTGTTAGATTTCAAGACGGAGAAAGGGGCCGTGAGCCGGGGACCCAGGAGGTCTCTGGATGCTCAGGAGTCTCCAGACAGCAACCAGCAAGGTAGCAGAGAGGTCAGCACTACAACCACTTGAAATTGAATTCCGCCAGCCTCCTGACCCAGTGTGGAGAATCATGGCCAACGCCTTGATTTCAGCCTCATAAGATAGTGTCACCAACATCATCCTGGGTTAAAATGGCATCCAGGTGTAATCTCACAACTCAATAGGTTGGAGCCTGGGCTGGTTCCAGGCTCCAACCTATTGAGCTGTGAGGCTATTTCTAGATGCCATTTTAAGCCACTCTGATGTCTGTGACAGCTTTTTATAGCAGCGATAAATAGAAAATTAATAGGGATTCCAGCACATAGAAGTGGAGTGCAGCTGTAACAAATGCCTTTGCTTTTGTTGTTTAGTTGCTAAGTTGTGTCTGACTCTCTGTGACCCCTTGGACTGCAGCATGCCAGGCTTCCCTGTACTTTGCTATCTCCTGGAGCTTGCTCAAACTCATGTCCATTGAGTCGGTGATGCCATCCAACCATCTCATCCTCTGTTGCTCCCTTCTCCTCCTGCTCTCAGTCTTTCCCAGCATCAGGGTCTTTTCTAACGAGTTGATTCTTCACATCATGTGGCCAAAGTATTGGAGCCTCAGCTTCAACATCAGTCCTTCCATTGAATATTCAGGGTTGATTTCCTTTAGGATTGACTAGAAATGCAGAGATGCATTTGGAACCAGGCAGTAGAATAAGTTGGAAGAATTCTGAGAAGCATGATTGAAAAAGCCCAGATTGCCTTAAAAAGGATGTTTTGGCTTTCACAGGTGCCCTGGTTGTTGGAGGTGGCTGTCCAGGGCCTGTGCTCAGCCTCGGGGAGTTTCCAGGGAGACCCCGAGACAGGCTTGATCCAGCTGCAGGCAGCAGTCCTGGCTGGAGGGGTGCCCAGACACGGGGACAGAGCAGAGGGATGGAGAGAGGAGCACAGCAGAGCTTTCCAGGCAGACCTGAGAGAAAGACACTGTTACCAGGCAGCAATCCAAAAGGGCGGAAGACTGGATGGGGCGACAACCACCACGCCCTCGTAGGAGCCAGGAAGAATGCCCGTGCCTGTTTGAAAGGATTTGCTGATGCCTGGGGAAAGGAACGCTAAAGCGGCAGAGACGGAGCAAGGAGTCCACCAGATTTCTCCACAAGACTCCACCCAGACGCAGGAATGGACACCATGGAACACTTCGGAGGAGGTGATAACATAAGGGGACCGGCCGGAAGTGAGTTTATGAGGCATCTCCGCAACCCAAGCTCCCTCGGCAGAGAAAAACGCTGGCATACTCCCTTGTGGGAGGGGAACCCTATTTTCTGGAGATGGTTGGAAAAAAACTATTGGACCAGGTGACAGACATGAGCAGGGCTTCCCATGTTTAAAAACAAAACAAAAAAAAAAGAGGCAAAGAAGAGAAAAGCAACCCGGAGAAAACAGAACATACGCTGGGAGGACGTGAGACAGGACAAAACAAAAGCGCTGTAAGCAGCTCAGAGCGATAAAGTGGACACTGCAACTGCGAAGCGAGAACAGCCACCTCGGAAAAAATGCGGAGTACCTACAAAAGAGCCCTCGGAAATTACAGCGTCAGCATTTTTAGAAAGAGACAACCTCAGCACAGTCATTACGTGGTGTTAGTCTCTCAGCCGTGCCCGACTCTTTGCGGCCTCATGGAATGGAGCCAGGCTCCTCTGTCCATGGGATTCTCCAGGCAAGAACACTGCAGTGGGTTGCCATTTCCTCTTCCAGGGGATCTTCCCAACCCAGGGATCAAACCTAGGTTCCCTGTGTCTCCTGCATTGGCAAGGAGATTCTTTACCACTGAGCCACGTGGGGAAAAATTATGGGAGTAATGCTCAAATAAATCCGGAGGATAAGAATTTCCAGACCAGAATTCCATGGTCAGCCAAATGATCAGGTAAATGTGAGATAAGCATTTTAGGCATACGGCTTCTCAGACATTTACTCTGGAATTTGTCCTTAGGAAAATACTAGATGCCTGGTCCATCAAAATGAGCTAAGAGGAATATGGAAAAAGAGAAAGGAGAGAGGCTGCCAGCATTGCCAAGAGGGAAGTTCATTGGAGTTTTCAGGCTGGAATCTGTGCATTAGGCATAAAAGCAACCAGCCCAGATGGTTAAAGACTGCAGGAGATAGTTTAGGAAAATAAAGCTGCTAGGAAAGAGTTGGCAAAGTACTGGGTATTGAATTAGTAAGAACACAGAAAACTCTAAGATAATCGTTATCTCTAGGAAAAACTGGAATAAGAACAGAAAATGAAAGTTCACTGCACGTCTGAGTTGAGACTTGTTTTTACAGCATCCTAACAAAGGATCATATGTATTAAACTTGCTACACCATAGAGGAATGGGGGTTACTTTTGCTTGGAGAAGGCTCAGAATGAATGTTTTATCTTCATGTGTTCTGGGACGAGGGAGATCTAAAGATAGCAATTTAAGAAAATGAAAAATCAAGAAGAGCGAAAAGCAGGTTATTTCCAGGAATGGAGCTAGTACAGAAAGAAAGAAAAGAAGGGCAATATTTGCCTCTGAGGAGGAAGAATTTGAGATGGGAGGGTGGACGAATTTTTTGATAAAGTATCTTGTAGAAGTATTTGATGACTAATATGAATGTGTAACTCTGAATAAAAGTTCTTAACAAATGGAAAAGGGAAAGAGTATTAATTTTTTAGTCAAGAAGAGTACATGTATTGACCTGAATGAATTACCTTATTTTTTTCTGAAATGACTTCAGGTATAAATCAGCAAGCTGGTTCTGAGCAACTTGGGAAGAACTTGTTATTTGGATGACATTGTTAGATGTACTCTGTATTCTGACTGTTAACATTCCAAAATGTTTATCTAAATGCCCTTTAGATTTCTATTGTTATAATCTTAACTATAAACTCTTCTTTAAGAATATAATTTTGAAAAACTTATATACTTCAATAAATGACTAGTCTACAAGTGAGGTATTTTATTTTGAAAAAAGAAATATCATACAATAAAAATGTCAGAGCTGCAGACCTCATTAATTCAGTTTTTTTTTCCATATTCTACCTAGGCGAAGGTGAAGTTTACCTTTGAATGCCTAAGAAGAAATGACTATTGTAAGCATCATTATAAGGATACCTTGGTCATTTTTTTAAGAAATGAAGGTTGCATTGTGTATTATTTAATAGACTCTTTTACTGAGTAAATATATATTGAGTTTATTCATGTAACAAATCTCATTAAGTATCTATTTTATTCAGACATTCTGCAACATATTGGGAATGTGAGGCTGATACTATATAGATTTTGCACATACAGTGACACATAAGTAAGGAAATTGACATGAAAATGAGCAATTGTGATTAAAAGAAAAAATATAATTGCTCTATTGAAGGAGAAATTAAAGTTATAAATCGATGGAGAAAATTCCAGAAAGAAGCTTGGGCCATGTGGCACAGATTTGGGTGAGTGTCACGTGTTCTGAGAACTGCCAGTAGTTCAGGATGTCTGGAGCCCTGAGCAGTGACTCTGAAAGAGGACACAGGAAACGTGATTTCATGAATTAAGTAGAGTCAATGAGATATTATTGTGTATGTTAGTCGCTTAGCCGTGTCCAGTGCTTGTTGACCACGTGGACTGTAGCCCTCCAGGCTCTGTCCATGGCATTCTCCAGGCAAGAACACAGGAGTGGGTAGCCATGCCCTTTGCCAGGGGATCTTCCTGACCCAGGGATGGGACCCAGGTCTCCTGCTTTGGCAGGTGGATTCTTTACTATCTGAGCCACCAGAGAAGCCTGAGACATTATTAAGAATAGTGATTACAATTCAGAGTAGCCAGATTTTTTCAAGTTATTTCTCTGTGCTCTATCCTGAGTCAAGCACTTTACATACATAATCGTATTTAATCCTTACAGCTACTCTAGCATCATTTTTAAGTTTTTCAAGCTTAAGAGCAACAATAAAATTGATGTAGAAACACCATGCTCTCATAAGAAAGTGTTTCAGTCAAGTCAAAAGATGCAAAATGGCTTAAGTAACCTCATAAAAATGTTATATATGATGTAACAAGAAATGAGATTGGAGAGGTTATAGAAAGCCAGTTGTTTTATTTTTTCACCCCTCAAAAGTTTCCAAAATATCCATTTGTCAATTTGAAAGTAAGAACAGTGTGTATTTTTAGAGGAAGAAGAGCGATTGAGATTCTGTGACTAGGGAAGGAAAAAAGAAAGGACAGAAAATAAGAGAGTGAGAGATGAGTTACACCCACAATTACTGAAAAGCAATGCTGGAGAATTGGAAAGGGAGAAGCATGGGGCAGAGGTCCAGGCAGAAGACAATAAAGGCTTCCATTTAAGCAGTCATCAATAGGATAATAGCAAATGGAAGAATAAGAGACGTGTTCGGAAAAGGGTCACCCACTTGGTGTGTAGATGGTTAAGCCGATTCATCAAGAAAGGGAGGTGTGAACCATGGTGAGGTTCCGGAAAGGAAGTGATTATTGACATGGTCCCTGTAGCTCTGGTATTACAGTTGGGTGGTTGTTTCCTCAATGAAATATGCTGAAGTATGACTAGGCGGTGTCACTTTGTGCATTGCATTAATCAATCACAGTCCTATTAAAGAAAAAAATAATGGTGGCTGAATGTCTTTGGTGGCACCACATGGATCCAGAACGTGGGATTCTGATTTGGATGCAATGAAATCTTTCATCCCCGACAATCCATCACAAGCCAGAACTTTCAGGGGGTGACCACCAAGAGTCCAAAAGAGAACAGCGAGGAACCTAAAAGTGCTGGTGTGGGAGCACGGGGCGGGAGGGGGGTGCCGCTGACCCAGACCGTAGTGCCGTGACCTTCCTCTACACTGGCTATGACGATGCAGTGGATCAGACATTAAGGTCACCCGCTGCCCTCCGCCCTGAGCACCTTCCTGCCCACCTTCCTTCCGGCTAACCCTGCGCTTTCTTCATCCCCCACCCAGGGCTCTACGAAACCTTTCTAACCAATGATGAACCAGAATGCTGTGACGTCAGGAGAGAAGCAAAACCCAAGAGCCCCTCCAAGGGGGCAGTGGACAGAGGCGGCGCGTGCCCCCGGACGTCGCTCTCGGCCTCGTCGGCACCCAGGCTGGGCCCCAGCAGACTCAGACTGTGCGTCCTTGTGCTGATGCTTCTCCACACGGTCCTCACGGCCTCGGCGGCGCACAACGCCACGGCCCTGGGCGTCGGGGGCGTCCACGCGCTGGACGAACGCTCGGCCAGCGAGGAGTAGGGACTCCGCACCCTGGAGCATCCTCGCCGCCCCGGCCGCCCACCCGCACACATCTGCGCCTGGGTACCGGACTTGTGGGCGCATCCTTGCCTGGGTACCGGACCTGCGCGCACATCCCTGCCTGGGTACTGGACCTGTGCGTGCATCCCTTGGCGCAAGGCCTGGATGGCCTGAATCCAAACCAGGAGACACACACACACGTATACCACACACATACACACCACACACACACACCACATACACACCACATGCACACACACACACACACACACACACACACACACACAGCTTTTTACGGACTAAAAGGCTGGAAAGTGACTTCGATTTCTCACACCATTTTATACACTGTGTTTTAATGTTTGGAGGTTTTCTTTGCTTTCCTTTGGACTTGAGTTTATCTGTTTTGTTTTTGCACTTATTAATACAGGCTTTATTTGGGGGGATGATTTCTCAGAGGTAAACTAAGTCTTTTCACTGTCTCTCTCTCTATATATATATATATATATATATATTTCTAGTCATTGTGTGTGTTCATCAGATAGTTCTGTCTCATGTCCTGTCTATTTCTATTAGCGGAATGACAGCTATGACCTTGCGGTATAGCCAAAAAAAACAACAACAAAAAAAAACAAAAAAACTACAACACACACACAAACACACAAAAAAATCATAAAAAAGGAAAAAAGACAAAAAAAAAAGAAAACAAGAAAAAATAAATAAAATAAAAAGCTCCCTAACTCTCCCTCCTGCCTAAGGATCCCACGCCCCCCACCCCGCCCGGCCGGGGCCTCCCTCCCCAGCAGATGCCATCGCTTGCTTCAGTCCTTGTTACTGCCGCGGTGGGCACAGCGCCCTGCTCTGCTGGGCCTCTGAGCTGCTGTTGCAGAAAGGGGGGCCCCCTTCTAGCTGAACAAACAAGTGCTCTCCTTAACAGGTGGCATCAGACAGTTAACACATCTTTATGTTGAAAATAAAAAAGCAAAGAAAATTACCTTGAACTCCATTGGGTTCATCCCAAGGGCCACGGGCCTTCCTCGCTGGTCAGGCGGCTAGAGGCAGCCACCCAGGTTAGGGGGTGTGAGGAGGTGGGGATACCCCCCACACACACCCCAAAGCCCGCTGGCATCTGGGCTTTCATTAGAATTTCAGTTCTGTTGCAGGAATACTCGAGCACGTGCTGCCCACAGTCAGGGGGAAAGGAATCTGAGGACTCAAATCTGGACTTCTTTTTCCTCCTTTTCTGTTGTGGGGGAGTTGGCAGACGTGCATAGACACCTGCTGCATACAGAATCTAGACCGTTTCAGCCCAGTATTCCCACACACAGGGATTTTAATTCCTCCAGGTATAAAGTGTATCCAACTCAGCATTAAGGAAAAGACCTTCTTTTCAAAAAGTAGGGCAGCCATCTCCATTCAAGTGCAGAATCGCTGTCACCGTCCCATGCTCTAGGTAGCTGAAGACGAGAGAACTCCGATCGCTCTGTCTGTATTTTTCCTTTTTGTGGGAACATTTCACCCGCTGAGTGTCTATGAATTTGCTTTCTTAAAAACAAACAAGGCTTTTATGAGTTTACAGTAGAATCAGTGAAAGGAAGAGTTAATAAGGGCTGTTTTTAAAACAAACAAAACAAATAATTTTAAAAAATAACCACTTCACATTCCTTACTATTCTCTAACTACACTCGGGAACTGCGATTCAGGGCTGACTGCTGTACAGCTGGGAGACGAAGGTAAACCGTGGAACAGGTCCTCTTAGCGAACAAAATTTAGTTCTTAACTTTCTAGCTATGAAATTCCCCCAGGCATTTGTTTTTGTTGAAACAAAACTTTAATCTCTGCATCATACCTAACTCTGCGACACGCGTTACAGTATGCATATTTTGTTTTGAATAAAAAAAAAACAAACCTGTTTTGTTCCAGTCTGTTAAGAATATTCAAAATAATAAAGGTATTGCTTAATAAAATTGCTAGAATTGTTTAGCAGTACGTGCACAAATATTTTACTAGATTCTTTGTTTTAATAGTGTTTTGTTGAGACTGAAAATCCTAAAACGGTCTGCGCAAATACAAAAAGAAAAAAAAAACCCACCTAAAATGCAAAATTCTCCAGTTTTTGTTCCTTTTTTTGAAAATTGTTTTTTATGCAAATGCAAACACACATTCACACGTGCACACACACAGGCACAATATTTGTAACATATGGAAATGGTGCTATTTCTGGGGGCAGGGGATGGCGAGTGGCTGGGGGACACAGTGACTGCAGTGCATTCTGTGACACTTTGAGAAGAGAGTTTTGGTAGGGCCTCACCAGTGGTTACAGATTTCAGTGGAGTTGAGGGTGCAATGAGAAGGGGTAGAGAGCGTGACTACTGGAAGGGGAGGGACGGATGAGGACTCAGGAGGAGGAGCTTAGCTGCTGAACTCCTTTTCCACTGACCTCTTCACGACTTTAAGAAAATGACCAAAGCAAAGTGTGTCCTGACCTCACCTCCCCCTGCCTGGCAAATACCACCCCGCTGCTGTCCCTTCCTTCAATGTTCCTCCTGCTTCTGTTCTTGCCAGAGGCATTTCCACTCCTTCAGGAAGATGACGCAACAACCCAGATGCAAGCTGCACCCACTCTTCCTGGGATGCCAAGAACTTAAAGCTTCTAGACACTGGGCCAAATGCTGACACACAGCATCCTTTGACAACGGGGTTTCATTTTCTGTTCATACTAACCTCTTTGTGTGCGTGATTGAGGTTCTTGTCCAATAGAAAGGGACTGGAAGGTTCCACCTGCCACTGTTTTAGCTTTGGTTTGGGTAAGTGGCAGCCCAAAGAGGGAAACCAAAACCACCACTACTGTCGGTGAGAGGGAAGTCCTCCGAAAGGCAAGTTCAACTGCCGGGAGAAACAGCTCAGTGTCCTGAGTATGCACTTCTCGTCTAGGTGAGGAGGGGAGGGCAGGGCGGGGAGGGGAAAGCCTTGTCAGCCTGCGCTGGAATCGTCTGTAATTCTGGTCTAGTCTTTGCTTGCCATGTACTCCATGGTGAGAGGGCTCTCTCTGCCCAATGTTCGAGATGGTAAACGTGCAACCACTTCCCTGCAGCCTTTCCACGGACTCAGTGAGCTAAAACAGCTTTTCCTCTGATCACCTAATGGATTCAAATAAACACTGGCTCGTTGACAAAATTAAGGAACAACCATTGAGACTGCCGTCGACAGAGGAGCCTGGCGGACTGCAGTCCACGGTTTCGCAAAGAGTCAGATACGGCTGTGCCCATAAACTCACTTAGAATGCAGATCTCGCCACATCCAAGGATCGTTAGCAGTGGTTCTCCCGCTCGATAACATGCTTGATGTTCTGCACAGAAAAACCTCAGACCCTACCCCTTCCTCATCATCTTAGTCTCTTTTCCTCGGGCTGGGTGACCACTGAAGGGGAGATGATGGGTTACAATACTGTTGTTGTCCTTCAGCCAGTAAGTTGCATCCAGCTATTTATGACCTCGTGGACTGCAGCGCGCCAGGCTTCCCTGTCCGTCACCATCCCCTGGAGTTTGTTCAAACTCATGCCCATCGTATAGATGATGCCATTCAAACATCTCATCCTCTGTTGCCCCTTCTCCTCTGGCCTTCAGTCTTCTCCAGCACTGAGGTCTTTTCCAGTCAATTTGAAGGCAGCTCTTCGAATCAGGTGGCCAAAGTATTGGAGCTTCCGCTTCAGTCCTTCCAATGAATATTCAGGGTTGATTTCCTTTATTATTGACTGGCTTGATGTCCTTGCAGTCCAAGGGACTCTCAAGAGTCTTCTCCAGCACCACAGTTTGAAAGCATCAATTCTTTGGTTCTCAGCCTTCTTTATGGTCCAGCTCTCACATCCGTACATGACTGCTGGAAAAGCCACAGCTTTGACAATTCTGACCTTTGTCTATACTGACGTTTGTCGACACAGTGATGTCTCTGCCTTTTAATATACTATCTAGCTTTGTCAAAGCTTTTCTTCCAAGGAGCAAGCACCCTTTAATTTATGGCTACAGTCAAGATCTGTAGTGATTTTGAACACAAGAAAAAAATATCTGTCACTGTTTCCACTTTCTCCCCATCTATTTGCCATAAAATGATGGGACCAGATGTCATGACCTTAGTTTTATGAATGTAGAAGCTTAAGCCAGCTTTTAAAACAATTATTTCTGAAAACAAGTTGAAAATCAAGAAAATAACAATTTTTCCACAAATGTATGAAACAGACTTCTCCATATTTATTATTGTCTTTTTTCCCCTACAGTAGAGAAATCCCAGTTTGAAGAATATGTTGATACTGCAAAACCAAATGTCAGATAACATAAGTGGAGTTCTGTATTATTCCTATCACGTTGACGTTTGGTGATACATTACACGGACTTTTCTTTCATTAAAAAGATAATATTGTTCTCCTATCCTGCAAATAGTAAGCCACCGTTGTTCTTTTAAATGACAACATCATTAGAAAAAAAGGAATTTAGTTCCTTATCAGTGAATTGGTACCATTAATTATTAGAACCTGTAGTCATTGAAGGGGCCTCCCCAGTGGCTCTGCGGTAAAGAATCTGCCGCAAAGCAGGAGACAGTCCCTGAAAAGCAGGAGGGTGCAATCCCTGGGTCAGGAAGATCCCCTGGAGGAGGGTATGGCAACCCACTCCAGTATTCTAGCTTAAACTATCCCATGGACAGAGGAGCCTGGCGGGCTACAGTCCATGTGGTCGCAAAGAGTTGAACATGTCAAGCGACTGAGGATACGCGAACACAGTCATTAAAACAAAAGAAGGCAGCAAGGAAAACAACAGGCAGGCAGGCAGGAAGGAAGGAAAGTAAAAATGGATTTTGTATGAATGAGTAAAACCCTCACTTTTATCAGGAAAAAAAAATTAACAAAAGATGTAGTTGGGCGTCAGATCCATATGCCAAAGCTGAATTGGCAAATGACATTCGGCATCTGGACGACATTAAAATATTGACCAGTCTCAGGGACTGTTTTAGTCCTTTCCTGGTAATACCCTAATTGACAGTGGTGTTGCTACGGGAGGTATACAACGTGCAAAGGGATGAAAAGCACATCTTCTCTTCACTAGGACCGCAAGTAGGTACCTGACTCTTACGCGTGCCTGTGTATAAAAGGAGAAAGGGTGCTAATCTACAGCAGCTTTTTACAGTGAGAGTAGGGCGGCGTCTGGTGGGCTGGTGGTTAGGATTTAGCACTTTCACTCCCTGGACCTGCTTTCAATCCTGCAAGCCGAGTGGTGGAGGAGTGGGGTGAGGGGAAACACTTGATTGCGCTTCTACTTTTTATCTTTTCTTCCTTTAGTTTCCATATCAATAATAAGCTTTTTAATATTTGCACCGAAACTTAGTGTTTCCACTTTTTTAGTTCTGTTAATGATGTGTGATATATTTAAAACAGGGACAGCTATGCAAACACATATGTTATTTTAAAATTCTTATTCTAAATTCACTCAAGTACAATTTTTAAGTAAACAGAAACATAGAGCCTAAGTTGTAATGACACTAAACTCTAAGAGATGTGAAAACACACACGTTTCACAGAACCTTCACATGGTACGCTAGCAGCTAGAGAAATGCTTTACTTTTTAAATGTCAAACTTAAACCCTTAAAATATTAAATATTACAGATACTAAAAAGATATAAAAGACGTTGCTAAGGTTTGTTTGTACCGTTTCTCTGGTTGGCTGGATTACTCGTTTTAAGTGAATTAGCTCTTTCAGTATCCTCATGATGCTGTCGCAGTTGACCCCACTCAAAATAGCACTGGTTAAACTTCCTTTTGAAAATATGCATATTAGGTTTGATCATCGTGTTGACTAAGTCTCAAAAAATAATCTAGTTACCTTCAAAGTTTGCAGTACTAAGCTTAATGACTTTTTCTCTTTGTCTCATTTTTATTTTTTATTCTTGGCTATATCTGTATACAGTATGAAAAAAAAAATGGAGCAACACAGTTAAAGAAAAAATTTCTGCTGCTGTTATCCGTCTGTCCAGAAGACCAGTGGCCCACTGCTGTGGACTGAAGGCAATCTGAGTGGCTGAGATTGGCCCAGCGCCCTCTTGGCTCAACATCCACCTTCGTGATGGCCCTGGATAAACCCTGTGATGACCTCCGGATCTAACCACGGTGTTGCTAAGCCCTGGCCAAGGATGTCACTGTTTTTAAATGCTAGAAACAATACCATCTATTCTCCTTCTCCTTAGTCTAAAGGGTGTGCAAGTGTTATCAGCAAGGGAAAACTGAAAGGAGCAAAGCTCTTTTCTAAGTCTCTAAGAAGTGACTCAGTTTTGGTGACATTCCTGGTGAAACCTAAGCAGAACTCAAGACGAGCCAGAGCTTTGCTTTAATGCGGTTTTCTTTTCCTGAGATGTGATGCAGCGAAATGAGAGTTTGGATGTGCGAAATACACAGCATGATGAATGAATATATAAAACATACGTAAGACCTTCTCGGGTTTTGTTTTTTTAATCATAATTAGAGTCTCAAATTTGGCAGTTTTTGGTTTTTCCCTCTCCCTTTAAGACACATACCTTTTTGTTTAATTCCTGTGGGTTTTCAGAAACTCTTTATTATTTTTTTTTTAGCTTCCTAGTTCTCTTCACATTTCATATGGATTTTTGCAGAGTCATACCCTGTTCACTAAAACTCTTGAAATTAAAATCTTCCTACTCATCTGTTAGGCTCAATACATATCAGACAAAATCTTCAGGTTGTTACAAGCAGGTTTAATTACCTGCATTTATCCCGAGTCCTCCCTCCTTTTCCTTTTGCCTCCTCATGCCTGTCCCACCCTCTCTCTTTCTCCACACCCCCTGTCCCCTGCCTTCTCTACTTCTCTCTCTCACCCATTCTCTCCCCCTCTCTTTTTCTGTCTCTCTGTCTTTCGCTCTCTTGCTCTCTCAACTTTTAGATATTAAAATGATCTATACCCATGTCAGAGTTTCTGCTGTTAAATCATGTTGCCTGTCATCAGAACAAGCAATATTAAAAGTGTAAGATATATTAAATATTGCATTATTAGAGCAACTAAGACCCTTTCAATTTCTAGTGAAAACTTGAATGCACTAATTTATTGCAATGACTCGCAAAGAAATATTCTTTTCAAAGTGACTTAGGGAAACTGTTAGAGAATGTGAAAACTGCTAATAATAATAATACTCTCAGAATACATTGCAAACAATGACTTTGAGTTTTTTGGGGTTAGAAGATTTACATATATTGTAATGGGGGCTTCCCAGCTGTCTGTAGTAGTAAATAATCTGCCTGCCAATACAGGGGACATAAGAGTCAAGGGTTCGATCTTGGGTTGGGAAGATCCCCCTGGAGGAGGAAATGGCAACCCACTCCAGTATTCTTGCCTGGAGAAGCCCATGGACGGAGGAGGCTGGTGGGCTACAATCCATGGGGTCTCAGAGTCAAACACGTCTGTAGCAACTTAGCGTGCACACGTGTGCAGTGACAAATAACAGCTTAATCCTGCAAAATACATATTTAATGCATCCAATCAGCACGTGATTTCATTCCTGGAAACAGGTCAAAGCCTGCTCTCTTTCTTTTTGGCTGCAAACTTGACCATCAATCATTCTTCTGTTCCTCCTTCAAGCTCTTCTCCAAGGTGAGTGGAAAGTGAAATTTTACTTTTTGTGACACCGGAGGGAAAGTAGTGAGGCTTGGGTGCAGTGTTGTTTGAGTCCTGGCCACAGAGTCTCTGGGAGGTTCATGGCTCATCGTCCTGAAGGTACCCCCCCAGGTCTCCCCGACATGCGCCTTGATCACTGACATTCTCCCGCCAGAGGGGACTGAAGCCCCGTCCTGCTCTGCAGTCAAGCTCAAATCAGAGCAAGGTGTGCGGGAGCCAGGGTGGCGTTTGGATTTTAAATCACAGGATGAATGCCAAGAAAATTTCTGGATAACAAAACTTTATCTTACGGTAGTCAAATTAGCATTATGTACATTTCTGTTCTTTTATGCTGTGTGTAAGTTTTCAGAAAGAGAAAAAGAACCTGAAGATTCAAATCAATACCTAATGCTTTATTATTATTATTATTATTTTGAGAAGAGTATGCATGTTTGAGCACACTCCAGGAGACGGTGAAGGATAGGAAAGCCTGGCGGGCTACAGTCCATGGGGTCACAAAGAGTCGGACTCGACTTCGCGACTGAACACACACTCCTGCACATTTTACATCTTCATTCGTTCGTTTATATGAAACAGACATAAACTGCCTACATTAGTGACTTTCATTCATTTATTGGAAAAAGAAAAACTGAGAATCCTCCCTGTCACTGGGACTAAGCTAGGCTTTGGGGAAACAGACAACGAAAGAAGTTATTTCTGGTTTTCCAGAAGTTCTTAGACCAGAGTGGGAGAAGGACAGACGTATGATTATAAAGCAGAGGTAAGTCCTGAGCTTGCAAACCGGACCGTGGGACACTTAATTCTGCTTGGTGGAAATGAAAGTCCCACAGATAAAGTTACATCTTAGTAATCAGTTTGAGGATTTCCCTGGTGGCCCAGTGGTTAAGAATATCTACCTTTCAATGCAGGGGATGTGGGTTCAATCCCTACTCAGGGAACTAAGATCCTACAAGCCCTGAAGCAACCAAGTCCTCCAGCCATGACTAGAGAGTCTGTGCGCCTCCATGAAAGATCTCATATGATGCAGTGAAGACTCTGTGTGCCGCAACTAAGACCCAACACAGCCAAACAAATGAATACCAAACAAGAAATGATCAAGTCAGAGTCAAACAGTCAGAGCGTAGGCAGAAATTGTGGTCTCATCCAAAGACACGGGAGCTGAAAGAAGCTTCCTGCAGGTCACAGAAAAGTCCAGGAGGGCCTCATGGATGGAGAGACAAGAGGTGGACCTCATAACCCAGCCTGGAAGTCTGGATCTGACCCCCAACGTAAGAGAAAGCCATGAGAAAATGGTTTTAAAGGTAATATCACATAATGAGCTTTATGGACAACCCCAGTGATTCAGTGCGTGAAGAATTCTCCAGCAATGCAGGAAATACAGGAGACACGAGTTTGATCCCTGGATGGGTAAGATCCCCTGGAGAAGGAAATGGCAACCCACTCCAGTATTCTAGCTTGAACTATCCCATGGACAGAGGAGCCTGGCGGGCTACAGTCCGTGAGTCGGACACGACCGAGCAACTAGGTTACGAAGGGTTGGACATGACTTAGCAACTAAGCACACGCGCAGTGAGATTTACGCATGAACATTTTTTCCCTTGGAGGCAGTAGAGAGTGCAGACTGAGGGCATTAAGGCAGGAAGGGACTGTAATGTTGATGAGATATGAAGAGAATCTGAACAAGTTCAACAGCAAAGGAGAGGGGTGAGCCGGAGAAATACTATGATGCAGAACGAACGGGGCTTGATCATTTTTCTCAGCATGACTGACAAAGACAAGTGAAAGGCAAAAGGAAAAGAAAAATCAGAAAGGAATCTCAATTTTCCAGAGTGGCTATTCATCAAATAAAGGAGACGGGAAGAAGAATAGACTCAGGCCCACAGCCAACCTGTGTGCGGCTGGACCCCTGAGCAGGCATCCTGGGGGGGTCACTCCCCAGCAGCGTGGCGTGTGCTCCAGGTTAGGGTGACATGTGCTCTAAAAACCAGATACACGTTTCTACGTTTACCTTTTGCTCCCTTCCACACCCAGTGGGCACTTCAGCTGTGGTTCATTCCAAGACCCAGGGCTTTCTCTTGTCCTTCTGGTAAATCTCCGGCTGTATCAATCCAGGTGAAGTGGACAGTGCGGGAAAGCCACGCCTACTTTCTAAACATGATGATGATCAAAACTTTGGCAAAGAAGACCTCTGTCAGGAGATGAGTCATTTGTCCCAGAAGGACAAAGAAGGCTTCAAGGGAGACGGTGTTTTTTCTTTAAGTATCTGTCAGGCACTTTTCATAATTCATTTCTGGTTCTCACAAAAGCCCATATAAGAGATCCTTTTTCACCTACATTTTTGGAGGTGGTTCAAGTCTCAGAGAGAGTGTGGAAGTGGATCGAGGTCACACAAATACTCAGCCCCTGTGCTTGGATCCAACTGTGTTTCTTCGTTGATGCTGTTGCCTGTTGCTGTTTATGGTCCCTAAGTCTTATCTGACTCTATGACCCCATGGGCTGTAGCCCACCAGGCTCCTCTGTCCATGGGACTCTCCAGGTAAGAATGCTGGAGTGTGTTACCATGCCCTCCTCCAGGGGATCTTCCCAACCCAAGAATCAAACCCAGGTCTCTGGCATTGCAGGTAGATTCTTTACCACTGAGCCACCTAGGAAGTCCCTCCTCACTTTTTTAAAACAATATGAGGCTTTATTTCTTTTCTTTAAATTTGTAAAGTATTACCTGTCTATTTTTAATTGGAGGATAGTTGCTTTACAACGTTTCTGCTGTGAAGCCACAGGGATCAGCTGTCTGTATAAATATACCCCTTCTCTCCCTTCCCCCACCATCCCACCCCTCTAACTCACAAGCGTGATTTTTCTAACACCAAGTTCTTCTTCTTCTCCTTACAGGACATTTCATTTAATTCTGCTCTCAACCTGGGAAGGTGCCTGGATTGATGAAACATAAAACTCAATTTTAGCCTTAAATGAAAAAAAAAAAAAAAAAGAAACTGCACTTTTAGTTGTTAGGGAAACAGGAGAAATGCAGTAAAATCTGGTAAAAGGAGCTCCCATTTTTCTCGCCTTTTGACGGTCAAGATTAGTGACTTTATTTATAGAGTGTTCTATCCACAGCTTAATAGTTGTCAAGTCTCTTAGAATGAGAATTTGGGTTCAATACTGTTTAAATGTGATCATGCCACAAGGCTGTGGAATTCCTAGGAAAACCAGTTGACGTTAATTGAGACAGACTACCCTTGTGTTCAGGACTTCCCAAGTGGCGCTAGTGGTAAAGAATTTGCCTGTCAATGCTGTAGACACAGGAGATGCTGGTTCTATCCCGAGGTCAGGAAGAACCCCTGGAGGAGGGCAAGGCGATCCACTCCAGTATTCTTCCCTGGAGAATTCCATGGACAGAGGAGCCTGACAGGCTACAGTCCATGGGGTCACAAAGAGTCGGACACCACTGAAGCAACCTAGCATGCAAGCATGCACCCTAGTGTTCAGGGCGCTGGGCAAGGTGAGTAATAGATGGGCTTTCCCATTGTGACAGGTTTATAACCATGAAAGCTACAGGCACGTGGCTGAAAGCGACTGGGACCTGTGCTCTTCACTTTATGGTCTCGATCTGTTATTGCCAAAGGACCAAATTATCTTGTGCCCAGGGGTGTAGAGATTGGGGTTCATTCTCTCAAAATTGACAGAGGAAATGACTGTTCTCCAGAAGGAACTCTATTAAAAGGGAGAGCACTCGTGCTATTGCTAAGGACACGTGACTTACGGAATGTCTCACTACAGCAGTACGTGCAGCTTGGTGGCAGCATGGGTCAGCTGCAGCAGGGGAAATGCTCCTGAAGTCACCCCCTGTGGGGCGACCAGGAGAATTCCCATAATTTCCTAAATACCTGTTTTTTAAAAAAACATTTAACTTCCCCAAGTGATCTTTTAATTCTTTTTTCTTTACTTGGCTTTTAGAACCAAAGAGAGATGCATAATTTTTTTTTTATTAAAAATTGATGGGTCAGGGGTAAAGAATCTGCCTGCCAGAGCAGGAGATCTGGGTTTGAGCCCTGATCCGGGAAGATCCCATATGCCACAGAGCTATGTAGCCCCTGCACCACAGCTATGAAGCCCATGTTCTAGAGCCAGGAGCCATGACCATGGAGCCCACATCCCGTCTCTGCTGCAGCTTGCACGTCCCAGAGTCTGAGCTCGGCAACAGGAGAAGCCACTGCAACCAGAAGCCTCTAGACCCCAACTAGAGAGTCGCCCCCGCTGTCTGCAACTAGGGAAAACCCACCCAGCAACGAAGACCCAGTGCAACCAAAATTAAACCTAAATTAAGTACAATAATAAATAAAAATAGTTTTAGGTAAAAAAAAAAAGTTTATATTAAATAACGAACATCTTTTTTTAATGTTCCCGGTTCTACCTAGAGAATAATGAGCTGTCCCGTGGTCAGGAAAGAGAATGTTATCAGCAAATGTTGGTGGAGTAATTTTTTTATTCTCGATGAAGAGGCAATTGTACTACAGTGTTATGAGATGACAAGCCAACAGAAATGCCACATGGAGACAAATGGGCCACTGTGTTCCAGGTTACACGGGAAGGGGCATATCTTGGAAAGATAAAAAGGCAAATTAGTTAAGAAGGTATTTTTCAAAGAGGAGAACGCCACGTACACTACTGAGTTTTATGAGTTGGGTGGGTTTTTTTATAAATGCTGCTTTGAAACTTCAATAAAATGCTGTTAACTCTCCATGCTGGGACTTCCCTGGTGGCTCAGATGGTAAAAGCTATTCAAGCTAATGGGGGAGAAAAGCAGCGAGGTGGTGAGTCACCCCAAGTCATTTTTGTTTGGCTTTGGTGTACGTTCTGTGTGCTTTTGGTACCTGGCTCACCATAACAGCTACTGTTGCTTTGCTTAATATTAAAAATGATATTTCCTGGGCACTCACAAATCATGGCAAAAAACAGAAATAGCTTGGGGAAAGCAGAGCTTAAATTTTAAAACTGTCATATTAGACCTGAATGGTTGGTTCCTATAAACATTGTTTGCACAGTGGACTATTGACAGCTGCCAATATTTGCCACATGAGGAGGGTGCCAGCTGGGTCACAGGGGTAAGTCTTCTGGATTCCCCTGGAGAGTTCCTTCTGCTGAGCACTGCAGAATTTCCTGGGTCTAAATTTCCCCCTGGCACCTCTGCGTCCCACCGCTTGACTCCGTCCTGATGCCCCTGCCTCCCTGGCCCCTTTCTGCACCTAGAACTGAAGCCAGCACTGGCCAGAGGGGCAGAGTCGGTAACGGGAACAGCAGAAAGAGAACGACAGGAAAACAGATGGGTCTGTTGAGTTGGCTACCATGGAGCCACGTCTCGTTGCGTCTTTCTGAAGGCACAGGTTAATGGAAAATTGACGGTCTGGCTCTTGCATAACATGGATAAACCTAACCATGTCCCCTCAAGTGAGATCGTTAGTGAACTGTGAGCAGCTGGAACAAAAGACTGCTCCACAAAGGGGAGAGAGATGAAAATACTCTTGAATTCTCAGGTCCCTACACGCGCACCCTGTCTCCTGTCTCACTGTTTAATTGCCTCCTCCAAGTGTGTGTATGTGGGGGCCGGGGAAGGTCCTGTAACTTGCTTCCTACCCCAGCATAGGGAAAAGGCGACAGATGTGTGCCTGTGTGGATGTGATGATGCGATGACGTCACATAACTGGTCATCTGACTTCCTGACTCCCGGGGGAGCGAGTGTCGGGCAGTCCACAGGCGGGGAGCTGGAGGCAGTCTCTGGACACTACCAGTGGCCTCTGACCAGCAATCATCAAGAAACCCAAGTCCCCGTTCCTACAACCCGAGGAACTGAACTGTGCAAACCCAAGTCAGTCCCTCTCCAGGTGGACCTCCATACCACCTCCCTAGTCAGCACTTCACTGATGACTTTTGAGAGCCCAAGAGTGGACCTAGATTTATCACACCTGGCTTCCTTACCCACGGGAAATGTGAGAGAAGAGAGTGGACTTTCTTAAGCAGTCACGTGCGTGGGAAATTCTTATACAGCAATAGAAAACGAATACAGGGAGCCATTCCAAGAATTTAATCGAGGTACATCAAAGGGGACTAAATAAGACGCAAGACCCAGAGTCTGTGCCAAGGAGCCTTCCTTCAGTGAGATTATCTGGGGAAAAATTATATACATATATTGTAAGTAAGTGTTAGTCATGCCCGAGTTTTGTGACCCCATGGACTGTAGCCCTCTGTCCATGAGATTTTCCAGGCAAGGATACTGGAGTGGGTTGCCATTTCCTTCTCCAGGGGATCTTCCCAACCCAGGAATCGAACCTGGGTCTCCTGCACTGCAGGCAGATTCTTTACCAACTGAGCTACAAGGGGAGCCCATAAAAAAGCTTTTGAGAACTCATGTAGTAAAAAAAAAAAAAAAATCTGCTTAGCAGTTAAAGTTGGAAGGTCCAAAATGTATCTATTCAAAACAATTCTGCGTGTATTAATGTGCCAAGAGACATTTGTACCCATAGATGCTCAGGATGACCTGCTGGTTAAAGGCAAGGTACCTGACTATCACAGTATTTATTCACCGATGGTGACCACAAGGACAGTGGGCTGGAATTTCTAGGACTGACTACAGTGGAGATCTTAAAGGAAAAGATGGGGCAGGGCTTTAAACTCCCCACTTTATAGTCAGAGAAATATAAGTCTGAAAATTAGTGGCTTTAAAAATGTCTTCTTCCGGACTCCGCTGGTGGTCCAGTGGTTAAGAATCCACCTGCCAGTGCAGGGGACGCAGGTTCGATCCCTGGTCTAGGAAGGGTCCACTTGCCTCAGGGCAACTAAACCTGTGAGACACAACTGCCTGAGCTTGTGCTCCGGAACCCACAGACCACAGCTGCTGAGCCAGGTCCTAGAGCCTCTGCTCTGCAACGAGAGGAGTCACCGCAGGCAGAAGCCTGTACACGGCAGCTAGGGAGTAGCCCCTGCTCACTGCAACCAGAGAGGCCAGAGTTCAGTGATGAAGACCCCACGGCCAAAAATAAAATAAACAGTTTTAAAAACAATGCATCAATATTACTTTTTCTTGTCTTCTTTCTTACAGCCACAGTGGAGCCTCATTAAAAGCTCCAACCAGACACAGCCTTATTTAGGTTATCACTTACAAAGCAAGTTGAATGCACAGTTGCTAAATTTCTTACATGAGGTAAGGAGAAGGCTGACTAGAGTAGGTCTGAGAGATTTTGGATGGGTATGAACCTGAGTCTTGAATGCCAGCCTCTGTAGGGTCCCCTGTGGCCGTCAGACGGACCCCTGTCCCCCCGTCCGAGGAGGCTGCCCAAGGAGCTTCGCACCCCCATGAGATCTCAGCGGGGACAGAGTGTTGATGGGGTTACCACTGTATCCTTCTCCAGGTTGGTACATACAAGCATCTTCCAATGTACTCTGTGTGGGATAGTGCAAAGTTTAATCTTGGAGGAGATAACTTGTACACACCAATCATTGCTAAATCAGCCAATTTATACTGGCAGAAAAGTAGCACATATGTGTAGGAACGGATTCCCAGATTGCTAGACCCACAAGACCAATAAAACGCTGGCTCAGCCCACACTTATAGTTTGGGGTACACTTCCCTGGGAATTTGAATTTAATGTGATAGTTCAAGCAGCTGGAGGTAGATGAAACAGTCTACTTGGATGACTGGATGGGACGTTATCCTGAATTTAATGGGGCTGAAGTTTTAGAGCTGCCGGAACGCGGGGGAAGAAATCTAAGCGCTTGGGGAAATAATGGTGTCAGCGTACATCCTCATACGCAAATGCTTCACCTGCTCCTTAACTGTGTCAACTATCAGGGCCCCAGAGACACTCAGTGTACCAAGGTGGTAGAAAGGCAATAGGTGAGAAAAACAGCATCCTCGAAAGCTCTTAGGTAACTGACCTGCAACTCATCTCTAGCTGAGGCTGATGGGATGCGCATCCACTGAAATGGGCACCTTGACTGTGGAAGTGATGGGCTCGGGGATGAAGTCGCGTGGGAGCGTTCAGAGGCTACAGACAAGGAGGTGAGATTATGGAAAGGGGAAGCAGGAACGCGGCGTCCGCCACTGTGCTTTATTTCAAAGGCATCGGAAGTGAAGCGAAGTGAAAGGCACTGAGTTGTGCCCAACTCTTTGCAACCCCATGGCAGTTGAGACAGAGCTTTGGCACACAGCAAGAGCTCTGAAAATGTGACCCAGTATTTATTACGATGCTTTCCTTGCCATCAGTCTGCCTCTCTTGATGTTTCTCCAAAGGTCTTTGCTGGGCAAACTCTCACACAGGGAAGTACATGCACCTCGGGCTTGTCCCCACATGGGAAATAGTCGTGGCTCCATCCAGCCTATAGGATTACAGAAGCCCCGGGCTCCGGGGGCCTGCGGGCTGTCCGACAGAACAACCGCGTTTCTACTCAGACAATGTTTTCTCTTTGGCAAAGATGATTCGATAGCTTTCCTCAGTTCTCAAACCTCCAGTAACCTCCTCCTCTCAAATCTTCCTTTTCAGCCAAGGACTTGGCCTCCTGTACAACTGAGGGGTTGAGAAACGTCAGACGGAAACACTAACCCCTAAACCCTGCGGTCTTCTCGTCTCAGATCTGAAACCCTCCCGAGGTCAGCTCCTCTTCCTGTGCTTCCAAAGGGCAGGTCCCTTCTCTCATCAGAGAAAGACACACACCCAGTCCAGGCCCACGTCCCCAGGACCTTCTCAGGGGTGTTGCTCCCTGACCCCGCCCCTCCGCCTCCTTCAGCCCTGTGCTCCCCCGGGTCCCTGTCACCAGCGTCCCTCCCGCTCCTCTCACTCACCTCCGGTCCCTGTGCCCCCCGCACCTCTTCTCGCTCACCTCCAGTCTCTGCCTCCCCTGCGCCTCCTCTGGCTCACCTCCAGTCTCTGCCTCCCCTGCGCCTCCTCTCGCTCCCCTCTGGTCCCTGCGTCCCCTTGCACCTGGGGTCCCGCTGCTCTGTCGTCCAGAAACACGCTCCTCACAAGATCTAACCCAGGTCTGTATGCCTCTTCTCGTTCCACTCACTCCCATCTGAGCTCTGAACATGTGAACGCTTTCGAATCACCTCCATTTATGTTGTTCACATTTTCCTATTTACTTTCAGCCAGAGGTGACATGATTTTTAAGGTAGAAGGTGGGAGGAGAAGGGGACAACAGAGGATGAGATGGTTGGATGGCATCACCCATCACCGTCTCAATGGACATGAGTCTGAGCAAACTCTGAGAGATGGTGATGGACAGGCAAGCCTGGCATGTTACAGTCCATGGAGTCACAAAGAGTCGGACACAACTGAGCAACTGAACTGAACTGATATCTAACTATGTCAAGAATAATCTCTTCTGGTAAGCTTAAATCCAGACTCTAGTTGAAGGAAAGCATTGGGTGACGGTTTAACTAGCCACGTTGTTTTTCTTGACAGAAGGTACACTATCAAGGTATCTGACAATCGGTGCAGCTGAGATGTAATGAAATATGGTACCACACGCGCATGGAGACCTTGACTCCATGGTCTGATGATCTGGTGATTGCCAGTTCTCTCAACAGTCATTCTCATCTTTGCTTCTCCAGGGGCTTATCGTGTGTGTGTGTGTCTGTGCACGCACGTGCACACACATGCACTTGCTTAATCGTGTCTGACTGTTTGCAACCCCGTGGACTGTAGCCCACCAGGCTCCTCTGTCCATGGGATTCTCCAGGCAAGAATACTGCAGTGGGTAGCCACTCCCTTCTCCATGGGATCTTCCCTTCCCAGGGATTGAACCTGCATCTCTTACATCTCCTGCTTTGGCAGGCAGGTTCTTTAACCACCAGGTGCTTAACTCCACTGTAAATGTGTGTGTCTTTTTGTCTGCTGTATAACTCTTGCCAGGACGGGGCCCTTGGAAGGCACAGGCACGTCTAGTCGACTCAGCCCAGGGCGCCCTCTGCCACCAGAGAGCCTGGGTCACCAAAGGCTTTCGCTGTGTGAGTCAGAGGATGAAGCCTCCTTCCAGGAGCTCACTCTGTTAGGAGCAGAATGTGAGCTGCTATCGGCTAGAAGGAGTTCGCTCTGATTTTTGCCTCAGTTATTAAGCTCTAAAACAAACGCTGTAAAACACTTTAACATGAGAACACTTCGGGGCTTTATAAAATACCACTCACCCACTACCCCACCCCTGCAGTACAATGAGCCTTAACTATTGGTTTGCTGTACCTCCTGGGTGAATCTTCTTAATGAAATGACCTGAATATGTAGCCGGAATATCCTTCCACATGCCCTAAAAGGGTTTCCCGGGTGGCTCAGTGGTTAAAGACTCTGCCTGCAAAGCAGGAGACCCAGGAGAGGCAAGTTCGATCCCTAAGCCGGGGAGATCCCCTGGAGAAGGAAATGGCAACCCACTCTGGTATTCTCGCCTGGAGAATCCCATGGAGAGAGGAGCCTGGTGGGCTACAGTCCACAGGGTTGCAAAGAGTCGGACACAAATGAAGCGACTGAGCAGGTACACGCACACCCTAAAAATGAGAAGTTTTCAGAAGACAGAACAAATGAGCAAACATAAACAAAACCCTGGAAATTTCTTGCACAAAATGCAAAGCAAATATCCCCTCTCTGGACTTCGCTCTGTGCAGTCGGGAATATAAACCGGAGCACAGCAATCGTTCTGGGACCCCTCGGGTCCTTAAGCAAAGGACAGGCAGTTTTCTCTTTTAGATACAAAAATAAAGAAGTAAACTGTGATTTGGAACAGGTGCCAATGCTTATGTGGATCATAAGCCATAATTCACTCTAAATGATGCTTTATCTCATCTTCGGATCCAAAATTTTCATTTTAAAGATGAGATGAAACAGTGGAAACCCCTAAACTGTGTAGTTGTCCCTGTGGTTCTGAATGAGGTCGGGGTTATTCCAGGAGAGTGCAACCCTTGTTTACTGATGTTTAGGCACCGTGGCTTGCTGGTATTGTGGGAGGAGACACATAACTGATCATAAATCATTAAATGTCTAAAACTTGCATTTGGAAAAATCAATTACCAGCTGCACCCACAGACCTAAGAAGTTGAACAAATGAAATATAATGATTTGCTTCCTCCTGGGGATAATGGGAGACTAAATGAGAAAACATGTTTTAAGTGCTCTCTGAAAATGTCGTATAAATGCATGATATTAACAGCCAGCATTATGTTTTCAGCATTTTCTGGCTCATTAATTTATATCTGGGTTTCAAAAGATTTATCTGCCATTTTAACTGAAAGAAGCCACATGACTTAATGTTTTTTTAATAGATTAAGTGTACATTCATAAAGGAAAACACTCATTGCTAACATGTAAAATGTTTTTAAAACTTGGCTTCTTATTAAAGAAACTTGGAGACCCGGGTTCTATTCCTGGGTCAGGAAGATCCCCTGGAGGAAGGCTTGGCAACCCACTCCAGGATTCATGCCTGGAGAATCCCATGGACAGAGGAGCCTGGTGGGCTACAGTCCACAGGGTCACAGAGTTGGACACGACTAAGCAGGTGGAAGGACTGATGCTGAAGCTGAAGCTCTAGTACTTTGGCCACCTCATGCGAAGAGTTGACTCATTGGAAAAGACGCCGATGCTGGGAGGGATTGGGGGCAGGAGGAGAAGGGGATGACAGAGGATGAGATGGCTGGATGGCATCACTGACTCAATGGACATGACTTTGGGTAAACTCCAGGAGTTGGTGATGGACAGGGAGGCCTGGCCTGATGGATTCATGGGGGCCGCAAAGAGTCAGACACGACTGAGCGACTGGACTGAACTCATGAAGCAAGTGACACGCGTCAAAATCTTTTCTGACTATGTTATACCAAGATACACCAACAGAGGACAGCAACGCCTCATAATTTAACTAACAGTCACGTTTCTTGGATTGGAAGGGAGTTATAGTCATTTCAATTTTTCATTGCAAATCAAAGCATAATTATAAACTAATGTCTTATCCTGCCACCAGCCTCAGAGGCCATCGGAGTATGTTCTATAAATGAAGAAAAAATGGTTAGTTCTAATTACACGTGAAATCACTGTTGTTTTATCTGGAGTTACTCTTTTCTTCTTGGTTTTACTCATTTTTAAATTGGATGAGACATCACAAGAGAGACAAAGACTGGCTACCAGTATCCTTCTTGGATTAATTTCTATGTATTGTGGCTTAAGGCATATATTTTGATTTATTATCCCTATAATTTAAATCACTTCAATTACTGCATTTTCCTAACTCCTGCATTTCAAACCAAGAACACAGACGAGATCAACCTAAACAAAGCAACGCATGGGTTTTATTTTATAAACCAGATCCTTTCCTCACAAGCGTACGAGGAAATCCAAAATAGTGGGCGTGGCATAGGTTTTCACCTGCCTGAGTGGGCGAACGTGGTCTTGCGTACATTCCAAGTCTGCTGTTTCTCGGTCCTGAAAATGGAACCCAATGAATCGGAACATAAAACATGTGGGCGGAAGGAGGTATCGAGGTAGAAGGAACATTCTTACTAAGCCCAAGGGTCGGTAGAGCTGAGGCAGAATCCTCAAGTAAGCAGGGCAGGGGATGGGGCACCCACATACCCTATTTCCAGTCAAATTTAGTAGAACCAAGAACGCAGGGGAAACTGCCGTCAGGCAGGTTGCAGGCCACCTCCAGTGAGAGCTCCATAACCGTGCGTGTGTGTCAGTCGCTCAGTCGTGTCTGACTCTTTGCGACCCCATGGACCGTAGCCCCTCAGGCTCCTTGGTCCGCGCGATTCTCCAGGCAAGAACACTGGAGTGGGTCGCCACTTCCGTCTCCAGGGGACATTCCGGACTCGGATCGAACCCTGGTCTCCCGCATTTCAAACAGATTCTTTACCGTCTGAGCTATCAGGGACCCATCAAAACCACCAAACAGGACAAGGGCTTCTATGAGAAACGAGTCTCCCAAGAGCTTCAAGCAGGGCGCAGACACTTAGAGATCAAAGGCTGAAGGAGCAGGCCGTCTTTAGGACACTTTGCAAATCCAGATGCTCTCAGGTTGACGTTGGCTGGTGGAGCATCTCCTGGGCACCAGCGGCTGCATCTGGGGACCCTAGAGCCTTCATCCTGCCCCATCCTGCCCTGGCGCGGTCCTGGAGCCGATGCATGAGAGGCTGTCTCTTCCCTTTTCTTCCAGACTTCAGTGGCCTGTCATTCTGAGCACCCTGCCTGTTCCTGAGCTTCACACATAGGGACAAGCTATAACAAAAGAAAGTGTCAAACAGATCAAACTTTAAAAAAAAATAATTAAATTTATTTATTTTAATTGGAGAATAATTGCTTTACAATATTGTGTTGGTTTCTGCCAAATATCTACCAATATCAACAAATCTGCCAACGGTATACATGTGTCCCCTCCCTCTTGAACTTCCCTCCCAGCTTTCTCCCCTTCCCACCCCTCTAGGTTGTGACAGAGCCCTGGACTGAGTTCCCCGAACCATTGGCTATGTATATTACATATAGTAATGTACATGTTTCCATGTTACTCTCTCCATAGAAATCCCACCCTGTCCTTCCTCCTCCCCTTGCCCCCAGTGTCTCAAATAGATCAATCTTCTTTAAAGAAAATTGTTGAAGTATAGTTGGTGCACAGTAATATTAATAAGTTATAGGTGTACAATATAGTGATTCATAATTTTTGAAGATTATACTCTATTTACATAATTGTAAAATATTGGCTATATTCCCCATGATGTACAGTATATCCTTGTAGCTTATTTCCTCCCTAATAGTTTGTACCTCTTACTCCTCGACCCCCGTTTGCCCCTCCCCCACCTATCTCACTCACGAGTCAACCACTAAAGAGATAAAGTTCTCTTTATCTGTGAGTCTGCTTCATATTGACTCGGCATGAGCAACAATAGTTTGCTGTATTTTTTAGATTCTACATAAAAGTGATATCATACAGTATTTGTCTTTCTCTGTCTGACTTCTTTTCACTTACCAGAATGCCCTCCAAGTCCACCCAGGTGGCTGCAAATGGCAAACATGTTGCTCTTTTTCGTGGCTGAGTAGTACTCCATTGTATAGGCGTTCTTGCCTGGAGAATCCCAGGGACGGGGGAGCCTGGTGGGCTGCCGTCTGTGGGGTCGCACAGAGTCGGACACGACCGAAGTGACTTAGCAGCAGCAGCAGCACATCTGCTTTCTCCGTAGAACAGGCCCATCTTTGCTTCACTTTCTCAGGTGACTTCAGGTGAGCCTGCACCAGCAGGAGCTGAGTCAAGATGCCAAACAGCCACTGAAGCCTCCCAAGCTGCACCCCATCCTCGGTGCACCCCCCTTCCAGCACTCTGCGGGCTCCTGCCCTGCCCGCTTCCCTGACACATGCATAGAAGCCGCCTCCTCCTGACACTCAAGCTCCTCACCGTGAGCAGGAAAAGCCCGGCTGTCCACTGCAGCTGGCCCCAGTCGGGGCTACAGGCTCGTCTCTCTCCACCTCTGCTCTCTGCCCCACTGGGTCCCCAGCACAGGACTTAGTTTCAGGGACATCTCTCTGTCCTTTGATGCCTCCTGGGTCTCCTGTCGTGAGCTCCCACTGCCTCCGGGGGTCCTCCTAGCTCTGTGTCAGTCCCTGAGCCCATGGCTTGAGGGTACAGTCTAGACACCCTAAGGTGATCTTCACACATCCTTCCAGACACTCTGCCAGAGGATACGCAGTTGTCACCGTGTATCCAGCCTCCAGCATAGCCAAGCATTAAATGAATGATTTCATGTAACATTGAAAACCCTCTGAAGTTACATGGGAGGATTCACTAGGGATAAATATCAGGAACTCTAACCAATAAAACTGACCACATCCCCCACCAAGTTAGCTGAACTACAAACAGAAAGCACACGTTAATATGTTTATCAGCTGAAATGCCTGGTAGCCAGTCAGTTAGCCTAGGCTTCATTGGTTTGATTTACTAAAGCTGTTGAAAGAGACATAAAAAATTACTAGAACCTACACTGATCCAAACCAACATTTCAGTTGAGTCCAGCCCCCATATTAATTTTAAAAAGCAGAGGTAGAATATTTACACTTTACCACTTCATTACTGTTTTACTATATAGTTATAGAAAATGCTTACAATTGAGAAGTAACACTTTGCCTTATTTTTCAAGTGAAATTAAAAATCCTAAGAATGGTTTCTAAATTATGTGAGATTATCTTATCATTAGCACATAGTGAGTGTTCAATAAGTGTTTGCTATTTTTATGATTTGCAGCCTCGCCAGGATGGAGCTTCTAAGGCCTTTCTGTAGATCCCAGTCATTCCTGAGTCTTTGAGACCTAAAATAGTGCCGGGGACATCATTCATGCCCAGGAAATACTGTATCCAGCAGGCTGTCATACAGTTGAATGTTACCTGGCATAATGATAAAATATTTGAGCTGTGACCCCCAAGTGTTGAAATAGCAATGTACCTACCTGGCTCTGGGACCTGACATGAGTCTGCCAAGTCTCTTTCACCTTCATTTCTTCAGCTATAAATAAAGCTAAAGATAATACTGAGCTCCTAGAGTTATCATGAGGAGCCATGGGGAAATGCTCAGAAAGGACTTCAAAAAGCCCTTTGGGATAGAGCAAGCGTCCAACGATTACTAACTGCAGCTGTTATATCATCTCTATGTGTAGAAACACCTTCGTGTGGCTCAGTGGTAAAGAACTCTCCTGCTAATCCAGGAGATGCAAGACACGCAGTTTCCATTCCTGGGTTGGTAAGATCCCCTGGAGTAAGAAATGACAACCCACTCCAGTACTCCTGCCTGGAGAATCCCATGAACAGAGGAGCCTGGCGGGCTGCAGTCGCTGGGTTGCAAAGAGTTGGACACGACTTAAAGATAGACTTTAATAGTGCAGAAAACAAACGTGTCTAGGATACAACATGTCTTCTAACACATTTAGATCTACCTTCTCCCTGCCTGGATGAGCTGTCCCGAATGAAAAACTCAAGTCTCAAAGAGCTTCCCAAGTCCAATGTGTAAGGCTCTGTAGGTCACAACACCAGAGTTCCTTACAAGGCGTTTCTGCTTCCTACTGAGCAGACAGCTTTGACCACGTTATACTTGATCTTGTGTAGACTGGCTTAAGATACATACAATTCACTCCCACAGTTGCTTTATGATTTAAGTGGAGGTTGGTAGGAATTAATATGAAAATATGTAATGTGAATATACTCACACCCATCTTAGTTGAGGCTTCCCATGTGTCTCAGTGATAAAGAATCCTCCTGCCAGCACAGAAGATACAGGAGACGCAAGTTCGATCCCTGGGTCTGGAAGATCCCCTGGAGAAGGAAATGACAACCCACCCCAGTATTCTTGCCTGAGAAATCCCATGGACAGAGGAGCTTGGCGGGCTCAGTCCAGGGGGTCACAAAGAGTTGGACATGACTGAGCACGCACGTACCTTATTTTATCAAGAAGGCAGCCCTCTGCACCTCATCGACTTTCAGAACAAGCAGTCAACCTGCTGGTCTGAGGCTCTGTTAGGGCCGAACGCTTCAAGGTCAAGGCCTAGTTGGAACTGCACTTGGGAGACCACAGAGCAAGCAGACAAAAGCAAGCCAAAACCTCACTGGTGAGCGGCTAGTGTGAGGAATGACCACTTTCAGGAAAAGGGTGGCCTGGAAAATTCAGAATGAGAGAGGAAAAGAAACAGAGAGAGACTGAGAGCTTCGAGAGAAAGAGCTAAGGCTCTACTGATGGTTAAGTTGCTCAGCCGTGTCCGACTCTTGTGACGCCATGGACTGTAGCCCGCCAGGCTCCTCTGTCCGTGGGATTTCCCAGGCAAGACTACTGGAGTGGGCTGCCATTTCCTTCTCCCGGGGATCTTCCTGACCTGGGGGGTCGAACTTGCGTCTCCTGCATTGCAGGCAAGTTCTTTACCCTCGTGTCATGAGGGAGTAGCAGCGTGGAAACCCGGGCACTTCCTGCGGGGTGGTTCTGCCCAGGCTCAGGGGAGGCAGTAATCCTGCCCCTGAAGCCTATGACTGCTCCTCTAGTCCTGTTTCAGATCAGATCTTCTCTTTATTACAGCAGTTACCTGACTGAATTCTCCCGAAACGAGAGGAAATCTCCAGGTTTCCCTGTCCCATCCACCCCCGTGCAGTTTGGGAGTCAGCAGACTGAAGCCCTGTCTTTGGATCTGACTAGCAATTTAAGAGTTGACCGATTTTCATGTTCTTAGGAATGCTTGCCTCCATTGTGGTGTTTATCCTTGGGGACATCTTATCTCTTTCAGAGCAGGGACACAGGAGTACTGTAGGAGTATCCATTCTTCTAGGGAAAAGATGGTCACCCGAACATTTGGAAAGACCATCTCTCTTAACTACTAACATGAGCTGTGTTTTTTTTTTTCCTTCATTATGTCAGGTCATACTTGGGGTAGAGCTGGAGGAGGTGGAGAAACAAGCAGGTCAGTGTCACTGAGTCTGAATTCCAAACACGTCATTGAATCACACAGTTCACTTAACTCTTCTCGTACGTCTGGGGTTGTGCATACACAGACGTAAAAAAAATTTGCTGTGTTGGGATGAAAAACCCATATCATGACTCACAACAAGATATTGTTACCAGAAATGCCTGGTTAATGCTTAATTTGCACAGAGCAGAAGGAAAGAAGGTCTTCTTATTAACCAGGCTTAAGCAAATTCAAATATTCTTTGAAGTATTAATAATTACTGATATTAAAGGGCATGAGTTTGTTAACAGCTATGCTACATACTTTTTTCTGATCTTTCAAATGCAGTGTGAAGCAGCATTCAGACTTCAGCTCTGAATTTTGAATCAAAACTTCGGTTTCCTAGAGAATTCATCTGATGTTTTTGTTGCCACTATTCGCAACCCCACCTTAACATATTAGAGCCCAGGTATGTTATTTCCCAAATGGGACTTGCATTTTGCACTATTAAAAAATGGGCGTGAAACCTTTTTATTTAAAACAATTAAATTGGGAGCGTATATGATCTTCCTGGGAGCATTTATAGTCTTGTCAATAACATTTTAAATGTCATTTGTTTGTATCCCTTTACACAGTTCTAAACCTTCTAGGTAGTTGTTTCATGAAACTACTTAAATTCACAAAGTTATTTCTACAAAGTTATTTCCTGGAGGCTTTTTCTGAACTGAATGGCTGTGTTGAATCCTGCTAGTTTCCCAGGCTTTTCTGTCTCACATATCCCCTCATCAAACTTTGACCCACGTGTCCCAACACTAAGACTCATGGTAAGCAGCAGTCACTGTCTGTTATTTGCCAGACGCTCTGCTAAGCATTCGTACTTGTTACTTCTCAAGCGTATGTGAGTTCTCAGTCTTGTCCGACTCTTTGCAACCCCGTAGACTGTAGCCCTGGAGAAGGCGATGGCACCCACTCCAGTACTCTTGCCTGGAAAATCCCATGGGCGGAGGAACCTGGTGGGCTGCAATCCATGGGATCGCTAGGAGTCGGACACGACTGAGTGACTTCACTTTCACTTTTCACTTTCATGCTTTGGAGAAGGAAATGGCAACCCACTCCAGTGTTCTTGCCTGGAGAATCCCAGGGATGGGGGAGCCTGGTGGGCTGCCGTCTCTGGGGTCACACAGAGTTGGGCATGACTGAAGTGACTTAGCAGCAGCAGCAGCAGACTGTAGCCCGCCAGACTCCCCTATCCATGGCATTTTTTTCAGGTAATAATACTGGAGGGCGTCACCATTTCCTCCAACAAGGGATCTTCCTGACCTGGGGATCGAACCCTCGTCTCTTCCATCTCCTGCGTTGACAGGTGGATTCTTTACCACTAGCGCCACCTGAGAAGCCCAGTTACTTCTCAGACAGCCCCATAAAGTAAGGAGGATTTTCATCTTCATTATAAATGTTTGAAGATTGAGACAGAGGTACGTTAAACAGCCAGTTAGTGACAGATATTGGACTTTTAGTCCAGAGACCTCATCTCTGTGCTTTTATTAAGCTCTTTGCTTGGACACTAGAAATGCAAAAAGCAAAGAAATTTTCTGCCATATAGAAAAACTAGAGGCAGACACAGCAACAAAAACAAAAAAGAATTACAAGATGATTCATTTCAAACACTATGATTTAGTCAGTGTTAGGAGAGATACCAAAGACCTCCTTTACACTGTCTGCCTATCGTATGCAGCCCACTATCCCGGACACTTAGGCCAGATACTGGTGTAATGGGCTTCCCAGGTCCTCAAGTAGGAAAGAATCCGCCTGCCAATGCAGAAGCAGGGGACATGGGTTCGACCCCTGGGTTGTGACAATCCCCTGGAGGAGGAAATAATGACCCGCTCCAGCATTCTTGCCTGGAGAAGTCCATGGACAGAGGAGCCTGGCGGCTACAGTCTGTGGGGTTCACAAAGAGTCAGACACGACTGAGCGTGCACACCTACTGGTCTAACGGTCAAACTGAATTTCTAAGGAATCTACGATCATCCATTTAGCGTGGCAGAGCACTGGTAAGCCAGAGGAGTGGTGTGGCGGGGCTGACCAGGGACACATCAGAAAGGACTCTCCCTTGGTGGAAGGACACTGTGTGCCCTCGGTGTGACATAGTCGGCTCTGGGTTCACCAGGCCCAGGACTTTCTCCAGGTGGGCAACCAGCCAGCCTGTGTTCCCCAGGCTTCCTCGAATGAAGTGAGCTCCTCGGACTGATTTCCAGCCGAGGGAATGTGCACTGCTGTGATGTTCTGTCTGACGTCATCTGCCTGCTGAAAGTCACAGCATCCCACCCAGACTCCCAGGGGTAGGACACGGCAGAGGCGCCACATGCAGAAAGCCTGGCTTTCTGAACAAGACCAGAAAGGAGAGATCCAGGGCTGCCCTGAGCCCCTGGAGAGGGCGATGTTTACAGCAGCCAGCTCATCTTGAACACGCTGGAAGGCTGTTCAGTTTTAGACAGAGAGACTGTTTCCAAGATGACTCTGGGGTGTCCGCCATTGGCATGGACTGATACTTGTGACAAAGTTACGGGAGAAAAGCAGGAAAGTCCTGGTGTTCTTCCAACTTAAGTATAAAATGCTACTTGATGCCATCTGGGGACTCCTTGCCAAGTCTTGTTGAAACAATTTCTTACCGGACCAATAAAAATCTGTATGCATAGACCAAACAGGGTCTCTAGTGTTTTTTTTAGAATTGCAGCTCTCAAGTTGCATGTGTAGAATAATCACCTGGGGAAAATTCAAATTGTAATTCTCAAGGTTTGAGGCCGGGCCTCCCAGGTGGCTCAGTGGTAAAGAATCTGCCTGCCAGTACAGGAGATACAAGAGATGAGGGTTTGATCCCTGGGCCGGGAAGATACCCTGGAGAAGAAGTGGTAACCTACCCTAGTATTCTTGCCTGGGAAATCTCGTGGACAGAGGAGTTGGCAGGCTACCGTCCATGGGGTCGCAAAGAGTCAGACATGACTTGATAAGTAAGGATGCATGCATTTCTTTTTCTTTTTTTTTTTTACTTCTAACCATCATCCAAGTGATTCTGAGGTAGGAAAGGTTAAGGGCGAATGAATACCCTTTTGAGAAAATCTACCCAAGTTCTAATCTACTGATGTGGCCCAGACATTATAAGACTAAATATAGGAATACAGAATAATGCCATTTGACATGCACTGGAAAGGGCTCTGTAGACAGGATCTATAGAAATGACACGAGAAGTATAGCACTGAGAAAATCTGACCTCAGCAGGACTGCTGCAAATTAACATCTAACCCCCCTTCGTTAACTCAGCAGGAGTTCCTTCTTACGCCTCAGGGTATTATAACAGCCCAAACAACCAAATAAAAAATAAACTAAAACTCTTCTGCTTCTCCAGGCCCTTTTTGTCGTTCAGTTGCTAAGTCTTGTCTGACTGTGACCCCCATGGACTGCAGCATGCCAGGCTTCCCTGTCCTCCACTATCTCTGAGAGTTTGCTCAAGTTCATGTCCACTGAGTCAGTGATGCTACCTAATCAGCTCATCCTCCTAATATCCTTATTATATATTGGATGCCTCAATATTACATAAATAATTTAAATGATACTGTGTAGAAAACACACCTTAGAATTTATTTCTGAAAACTACAGAGGGAAGTTATTTTTCATTCACGAGAGTTACCAGTGGATGGCTGACACTGCAAACTGATCACCAGAAAACGTAAAATGTAAACTAATGTATTCACTCTTGGTTGTTCATGGACTTACTCAAATAAAGTCGATGGGATCTCTTCCTGCAAGCTCATGGTCCTGGATTTCTGTGTGCCTGCCCCTCTAAGGTGGCAGGATGGAGCAGGCTCCATTACACGCCATCTCGGCTTAATCCCTTGCTGTTACCAGAAGTGGAAAATGCAATTAAACGCACTTCGGAAACCTCCCCCCAGAGTGCTGTTTACAATATTGCCTGCATTAAACAGGCCAAGCACAGCGACGTGGCCACTCTCCCTGCATCTGGAGGCTTTACTCAGCCTTGGGAAGCCCGCTTGCAAATTAAAGCGTTCCATCAGCAGCTCTGAGAATCAGTCCACTTTGTTATAAAAGAATATTGGTGAAGTTAACACTCACGTGGGTTTTATTTGGAGTAGGGTTTCAGAATGGGAGGGCTAGTGGGACTGTCCTTGGGAACCATTTTGCTCCCCCAAAATCAGAGGAATTTCAATATCAACAGACCCTAAAATTACCTTAACCTAGGATTCTAAGCCAAGCAGGACTCTGTCTCCCTCCCCTTAAATGTTAATCCATTATTTAGATGAGCAGGGGTGGCCTGTATCTTTCTGAGAGGTGCTATTAATACTTTCTCCTTGGACCATATTTCCATCCACTTCTTTCACTGGGAAGGGTGTAAAGTGACAGGTGACCCGGAGCCAGAACAAGATGCAACTTGCTCTCAGATCCGCCTTGGGCAGCTGTGGTCAGGACATGCAGCCTTCTGGTGACACCTCTGCCTGCTGAACTAGATGCTGAAAGACTCAAGAGGTCCCCACACCCTGCAGAGAGAACCTTCGCTTGGTCTCTCACTCGAGGTGAACTTGATGTGGCGAAGCATCCAGCATCTCTATCACACGTTTCCTCAAATGGTGGTCAATCTCCAAACCACCTCTTCCTCTTGAATCTCCCTCTTTCTTTCGAGAAGATGCTCTTTTCTCTTTCCCCTATCAGTCACTGTCTTCCCAGGCATCCGCTGTGGATGGGAGATGGCTGTCTGACAGTCCCTGGCCTCGCAGATCTTTCAGGGTCTTCCCCCCGGCCCTCTGCTCTCTTCCCTCATTTTGTTTTCACGACGTGTAGGGTCTGCCCCTTAACACGGAATAGCCACGAGCTGCACTCTGCCGCTTGCCATCCCCACCTTGTGTGAGCCGCTGAGAGCACCGACATTTCACCCCTCATCTGTCTTGGTCACCCCATCTCTCCCGCCCCGACCCCTGTCTGCCTCCCATGCCCTCCGTGTCGTTCCTCTTCTCTGCTGCTTTAAATACACACAAGGTAACTTACAAGTCTCTTCGGTTGCAGCAACACACGTGTTGAGAGGTTGGTGCGATGAGCTAAGCCCGGTGGTGAGCCATCAGAATCAAAAGAGGCATCAGTCCCTGTCCTCCCCAGACCCTTCATCAATAGACATCCCAGCTTCAACAGAAAGGTTCAGCCCCACCACCAACTCACCCCAAACTGACCGAGGCAACCTGTGCGCCCGTCTCCCACACCCAGCAGCCCATGCGTCTTGTTGTTTCATGAGGTTCAGAAACCCACGTGCTCACAAAATCGCAGAACTCTACCCACCCCAGCACACTAACTGGACTTCTGGCTCCATCTTCAGCTCTGCTTTCTTTTTCTTTGTTGGGATTAGTATCTTTTTATGATTCCAAGACCCCAGACCTCGTGCCCTGCTGTCACACCTGTTTCTTACACATCCCCTCTTCTGTCTGTGACCCCACCCTGCATCCAGAAGTGAAAGGCTAGATGACCTGCTGGGCCCCAACTGCCCATGGCCTCCTGTGAGCATAGAGTCTGCCAGGGCCCTCTCAGTAAGCTGGGAATTCTGTGCCCAGAGACTGACCGGAAGGAAACGGAGTGGACAGATATGGAAAGAGGATTCTACCCCATAATTAAGTCAGTGCAAGCGTAAGACAACGGTGAACTCTTTTTCTGAATTGTTAAGCGCTTACCAGCCCATCCTAAAGGAGATCAGTCCTGAGTGTTCATTGGAAGGACTGATGCTGAAGCTGACATTCCAATACTTTAGCCACCTGATGTGAAGAACTGACTCATTGGAAGAGATCCCGATGCTGGGAAAGATTGAAGGCGGGAGGAGAAGGGTATGACAGAGGATGAGACAGTTGGATGGCATCACCAACTCAATGGACATGAATTTGGGTAACTCTGGGAGTTGGTGATGGACAGGGAGGCCTGGCGTGCTGCAGTCCATGGGGTCACAAAGAGTCAGACACGACTGAGCAATTGAACTAAACTGAACTAAATAACATTTTTGAGACTCAGAAAACTAAAGGTTAAAACTATTTCAATTGCTCTAGGATCATTTCCTTCTGAGCTTCCGAGGTGATGCTAGTGGGAAAGAACCCACCTGCCAATGCAGGAGACACAGGTTTGATCCCTGGGTTGGGGGAATCCCCTGGAGAAGGACATGGCAACTCACTCCAGTATTGTTGCCTGGGAAATGCCATGGACAGAGGAGCCTGTCCGGCTGCAGGCCAAGGGGTCACAGAGTTGGACATGACCTATATACATTTGATCATGTGTTAAATTTAATGAATTTAGTAGACTCTTTCATATGAAGGCCTTGGTAGACTTTTGATATTATTAGCTTAATTTGAATAGCACTTTACAGTGCTTTTAAAAATACTTTATTAAATATCAATTTCAAACTTGTAAGATGAAGTTTATAATACCTATATTTCCAATGAGGAGATTGATTCTACAAAGGTTAATTATCACACAAGGGCTCAGCTTTTTCCTATCCATTCTCATCTCTGATGCTTCTCTTTGCATAGGAGCAATATCCGCTTCTCTAGAAAGCCCTATAAAGCCTGAAAACCACGGTGGAAACTCTGGTTTGTTTCCCCGTCCTCATTCAAGGCAGATCCAAGAGTGGGAGCCTAGGGTGGTTGAGATTTATGAATAAACTAAGGAGGTCAGTGGTCATGGCTGAGACCCAATGTGGGTGACTAGCAGACCCAATGTGGGTGACTAGCAGTCCAAAGAACAATTTCCTAAGTTATGACGCAAAAGAGATGTCAGTCTGGGTTCCTGCCATTCGAGAAGGCTGATTCGGCAGATGGGCCCCAGAGGGGGAATCTTAAGCACAAGGCGTCCAGCAGACTTGGGACTTTTGCAACGTGGAAGTGGAGAGAGCTGGTGAGGATGACACCTCAGAGAAAGGTGAGTGTAAAAAGAAGGAGCATTCTATAGAGGTAGGGTCTTCATTTGGGAGAGGGAGACCCTTATTGCATGCTTTCATCCATTGACCCGGCATTTGTCATCTCCTCTGCAACAGATGAAGGGCTTGGCGTAGGGACGGTGATCATGAACACAATCCCTCTTCTTCAGGATTTTTGCTCCAGACGCAGCCATGTGGTCCGAAGCAGTGAGGGGCTGGGGAGATGGGCCAAAGTCCAGTCCCCGAGAAGGTCTCAGCCAGCTCAACCCAAGTCAGCCGGAAGCCAGGGCAGGAGTCCATCTGCAGAGGAGAATGTAAGCCAGGAAACTGTGACAGACACTCGGCCCCAGACTAAAGAAATGCGGCGAGGTGGAGCGGCAAGTTTACAGCTGATGAACAAGGAGGGCACGGGGCTCAGCTCGTGCTCCAGACCGGATGGTCAAGGGCGGAGACTAACTCCGGGCCCCTCCCATCAGGACCGGACTTCCGGGCTGAGCAGCCTCTGCTTCCGGGCAGGACTCAGCCAAGGTGGACCGAGATGTGGCCTTCCAGTGTTGCCTCCAGAACGGTCAGTTTTGGTGTGTATTTTCAAAACATCAGCTCTGCTTATGAAACTTTCACATTTTTCCCCTCTGAAATGATCAGGAATGTTTCGAAAGAAGTCAAACCGAGAACAATGATTTTGTTGTCGTTAGTGTATTCACGTCACTCAGTAAACAGCCCAGGTATTACTTCCTCAGATATAGAAGAAAGATTGAAATCTGTCTGAAGTTGGTGAAGCTAAATTTTAGAATTTAGTCACGTCCACATGATACTCAAATATGTAGTTGAGTGGATCCAATATCCTGGAGATTTAAAGTGAAATTGTTCAAGCTATTTCCTGATAGGTGGCAAAAGGTTCACAAATTAACATTTTTAGGTTGAGCATCAGAATAATACCATTTTCCAAGTGCTTCTCAGGTTTTTCTAATTTTATGGGTTTTGTACCATCAGTGGCAAAGAATGTCATATTTTAGAGAGAATCCGTAAAGGGCATTTCCTGCACGGGTGGCTGGCAAGAATTAGGGCCTTTTACTTGTTGAGAATGATGTCATTCTGTTGCTGTGTCCGACTGTTTGTGCCCCATGAACTGCAGCACGCCAGGCTTCTTCTGTCTGCCACTATCGCCCAGAGTTTGCTCAAATTCCTGTCCATTGAGTCATGACATTCCAGTCAGGATGTTAGCAGTCGTTAAATATTAATTTATTTTTATTTTATGTAAATATGGGATGAATCAACGTTTTTACCTTTTGGGTATATCCTGGGCCTTGTGTCCTGTGAAGAAAAGACCACCAGGATGGCCACAGGATACCTGAAAGTCTGATCTGGAAGCTCTGATGAAGAAAATGCCTATTCTGCCATCATTACTGAAAACTTTGCAATACTTAGATGGATGTTGTTGTTCAGTTGCTGAGTTGTGTCAACTCTTTAGCCATCCCATGGACTGTAGCCCTACCAGGCTCCTCTGTCCATGGGATTTTCCAGGCAAGAATCCTGGAGTGGGTTGCCGTTTTCTTCTCCAGGGGATCTTCCTGACCCGGGGATCGAGCCTGCATCTCCTGCACTGGCATGCTGGTTCTTTACTGCTTGGCCCCCCTGGGAAGCCTGTACTTGGATAAAGGGAGTTTTTGAAGTACGTGTGGAATCAGTGGTACAGCAGGACTGGGCGTTGATTCATTCAACATGTTTTTATTGGGCGCCTGCCACATGCCATGGCCAGTGTAGGCTGGAGATACAGGAAACCTAACTCACAGGTTCCCCCTCGAGGAGCTCCCTTCTTGTGCAGAAGACAGAAAACAAGCGAGAAAGAGCGCTGTCCAGGACTCACAGACCCAGCTGTACTAGGTGGCCAGGAGTGGCCACACAGCCGGCACACTTAAGGGTACTGAGCCCAGGAACAGTCTCAGAAATGAATATGGATTCTCCGAGCTTCTCCCCTTCAAACAGTTTTCCAGTCATTGCATTACATTCATTCATTCATTCACCAAACTACCTCTCAAGTGCCCTGTGCTTGACTACCAGGTGCAAAGATTAACTTGACAGATGTCTGCCTTTGAGAAGTGAGGCATGCAAGCATACATTACTGAGTGTAGTAAGATAATATATTTATATATATTATAAATTTATATAGTGCATATACTTGTACATGTATAAGTATATAAATATATATATACTTATATATTATGCATATATATTATATAAATTTATATATAATCTTACCACACTAATATTTGTTTACTTGTTATATATAAATGGGCTTCCCAGATGACTCAGCAGTAAAGAATCTGCCTGCCTATGCAGCAGACGTAAGAGAGACAGATTCGATCCCTGGGTCCGGAACATCCCCTAGAGGAGGAAATGGCAGCCCACTCCAGTATTCTCGCCTGGGAAATCCCATGGACAGCAGAGACTGGCAGGCTACAGTCTCTGGGGTCGCAGTAAGTCAGACACAACTGAGTATACACGCCTTTCATATATAAATGCAGATATCTCAGGATATTTATATGTCATAAATATACATATAAATAGCATATATATTTATATAAAATAAGTTTATCACAGGAGATCCCAAGATGGAGTGCTCAGTTTTGCTTACAGGACCTGAGGAAGGCTTCCAAGAAGAACAAATGCTTCACCTGAGTTGACCAGAAGCTCATTAAGCTCTCAAGGAAACTCTACTAGGCACAGGGGCAGGTGGGATACAGGCAAAAAGATGCTGGAAATAGCAGGTGATGTGGCTGAGCAAAGGGATATGGGAAATAGCACGGAGATGATCCCATGAAAAAGGGAAAGAGATGGCTCGAGCAAAGGGATATGGGAAATAGCATGGAGATGGTCCCATGAAAAAGGGAAAGAGATGGCTCGTGTGACACTCAAAGATTGTCAGTAAAAGGCTTTGAGCCTTCTGGTATTTGAATAGCCTGTTTCGGTCAATGGACTACCCAGTCATCTGGACAGCAGTACTGGAAATCCCGTCTCTGTGCACACTCACATTTATCCTCCTCTAATTTCTAGTGGGGAGGCAATCACCATGTACATAACCTTAGGAGATAATTATTTATTACTGTACTATAATCCGCATACAGTGGTTATTAGCAATCACTCTTCTCAGCCATAAAAGATCATTAATAAGGCGAAAGATCTAGATCTATAGTGAGGGGAATTTGCTTGGGGTTTTATTTCGATGCTGAAGAAGACAATATAAATCATGTTTTAGTGGTGATGAAATGCACGGCAACAAATCTAAGCATCATTTATCACAAGGAGGATTTTGTCAAACATCATATTTCATTCAGCTGACACAAAACTATCAAACATCTCAGACCCAGTGTTAGCCTGGCTGCATAAATTTGGTGTCAATTTTATTGCCATTTTGTTAATGAAATATAAAAATTAAATGTATTACAGTGGAACGATGAAATAAGTAGGATTCCACATGCCTTTGGCCTCAACAAAAACAAGGTGGAATGAATGATAATCAGCCGCTGAGCCAAATGGAAAAAAAAAAGAAGCAAAAGCCTATAAAGTAATTTAAGGGATGTTCACTACCCTTCTTCACTTCAAATTTAGTCTTCCTAGGAATCTGTGTCGAGATACATCATAGATCATTCTCTGTGAGCCAGGATTGATTGATTGATTTTTTTTTTTTTATGTTATTGGGTAGAGTCAACCAAAGCTAATGCCTTGATTGATTTCACAACAACTCACAGAAGAAGACAAAAATGGATCAACAGAGTCCTGCCCAATGAAGAGCATGAAGTTACAAGCTGAATCACACTCCGAAATGGCAAGGTCGCCAACCAGTTCCTCTCAGCAGGCATTTATTTGTCTCCACCTCTGCACCAGACGCCGTGCTGCTAAACTGCCTCATCATGGCCTCATTTACGTCTGTGCTCAGGATCTCAATGTCATTTGTACTTTTTCCTGACACGTTCCATGCAGAATGACCAACATCAGGGAGGTGGGCCAGGGAGTAGCAGGTAAGACCTGGAGGAAGCCATGCCCGGCCGAGCATCTGCGCTCACGGGGGGTTAGATGTGTGTACAGCAGAGAGCCAGGGTGCAGAGCAGGCAGTCCCCGCACGGCTGAACCACGGCAGTGAGGTGACTCCAGAGGCTGCTCCCCCGGCATCATGCAGGTCTGCATTAAGAGATACCACGTCAAGGTCCGGGGCTGCAGCCAAACCCATGCCACACGGTTGGGTCGTCGACAGAATCTCATTGGTAAAGAATCCGCCTGCAGTGCAGGACACCCGAGTTCGATTCCTGGATCGGGAAGATCCACTGGAGAAGGGACAGGCTACCCACTCTGGTATTCTTGGGCTTCCCTGGTAGCTCAGCTGGTAAAGAATCCACCCCCAATGCGAGAGACCTGGGTTTGATCCCCGGGTCAGGAAGATCCCCTGGAGAAGGGAAAGGCTCCCCACTACAGTATTCTGTCCTGGAGAATATTGTGAACTGTATAGACCATGGGGTCACAGAGAGTCAGACACAACTGAGCAACTTTCACTTTTCAGAATTTTAAACAAGCGTACAGTTGGATCTTCCTAATGACTAGTACCATAGATAAGATTAAACATGCCATTTTATGTAAACTGGGTTTGGATGTAAAGAAAGCAGAAATATATGTAAACAGGGGGTCAGTGCCTTTGATGCAGGCCAAGGCTTGACTTCTCAAGCTGTGTCTCTTCTCACAGTGGGTGAATCAGTTCCAAGCTTATCTAACTGTTGCAGAAGCAATAAGATCAGCTCACTGGAGTCTGGCCTAGGATTCTTTATAAAGGTGGAGAAAATTATGCCTACTAAGAATTCCATTTCAGTTCAATTTGCTCTCAGTGCTATAGAACATCTCAAGTGGGGATAATATAAAGGGATCAGGGGAGCTTTAAGAATGAAAGAGAATTGGATGTGTTCAGGTGGGCGCCCTGAAGTTTATAGCGCTGAGTTGAATGCTTCTGCAGTGTCAACTTTTTTAAAAAACATCAAACAAAGAGATAACACATGCTTATTTTCTTGTATTTCAATCTGTGTAGCACCTATTTTTGTCACAGTTTTTCCCAACAGAAAAAAATAAAGATATTTTATTTTTTCAAAAGTGTAAATGTAGAAGCCAGACTCAGACATAACTTTATTTTTTCTTCAAAGGCAGCATTCTACATCCAGACAGCAAGTACTACTGGGAGAAAGCTTAGTACCTAGCAACAAGCTGACTATCATACTCCCCAAACATGCAATAATTAGAAGGATCTGTTAATAATGAAACTTACAGTCTTCCTCTAATCATTATATAAATAAAAATATTTTAAATGTTGTAATTATTAATTAAATTGATGATAACTATCAAGGATAGAACAACTTCCCCATGAGTAAGAAAATCATAATTTATATAGTCAAATCACTTTTCCAGCATGGATTTTGTTTGCTAAAAATTTTGTTTGTTTGTTTGTTTGTTTTTTCCTAAGTTTGAAACTGGACAAAGCTGAGTTGGGATGATGCCAGCCTTCCTAGTCAAAACATTCCCAATATTTTGCTATTTATTATGTAGGTTTCCACATTTTATAATCAGTCTGCCTGAGACACTAGACTCTCCATTAATATTTGTAACTCATTTTCTTTCTGTCATGCTGAGGGAAGATCAAAAAGTTTTACGATTTATGTTAACTTGGGGAAGAATTGGTCAAATGCCTACCTGTGAGGGTGAGCGATAAAGATTTCCTCTTATCTCTTTTACTGCATGCTTGGAGCCGTAGAATTCTAAAAGCTCACAGTACTTATCAAAATGTATTTTCCGAGCAGGATTTATTATTAATGAATATTTTTCTGTCTTTGATCACCTTGCAATTTATTTTATTAATAACAAGGATATAGCCAAGAATAAAATATATGCTGATTATTCAAAGGTGCTCACAGGCAAGAATAAAACGCATGCAGCTTTTTTAAGACCCACATGGTTACCTTCATCTGTATTTATATCTGTAATCAATGTTGGCAGATTCCCTTCAGGAGCACGATATTCCTGTTGATTAATTACCTGATGTCTTTATTCTCAAAACCAGTCTTCCAGTTTTAAGGAGTGATTTTTTTTTTTCTTTCTAAGCTTGAAATAACCCAGGAGTAAATCATTTCCTCGATTTCACTGTGCTTTGAACACATGCTAGACTCTGCTTTCACCAATAGCTTGGCTTCCTTTCTGAACGGGTAGGAGCTTTGGTTCCTGTTTCTCGTGTGTGCTCCAGGCACCAAGCAGTCCCTTGGATGAAGTGGGTTCTCCTGGGCTGACGTTTTCATTGTGATAACCTAGCCGTTCAAGGCTTTGCCGTTTAGATCGGCCCTTCAGACTGTTTAATGAAGCACGGTGCTTTGTTCTCTCAATGTCTTTTCCACTGTCTGAAACCACATTGTTATACAATATATATTCTAGGAGATTCATCTGAAGTAAGTGCATCTGAAGAAACTCTCATAACGCTTGGGAGAGCAAGATGATTGTCGAGGATGCAAAGTGAAATGCTTCGACTATCACGTTTCAAAAGCAGAGGTCGTGATTGGAAGTTACAAAGTTATGTTCCTAATATCCAAAAGTACCAGATTTGAATAGTCTGATAAAAAAAAAGAAAGCCAGGATAGTTTTAACAGGAATGCTTCACTTTCACATTAAAAGAGTGAAGATGAAAATGTGGTCGGATGATGGGTAAAGGATTCCCTTTCAGACACGTGTGCTGAAGTTGGAGTTGAGCTAGGTGGTTCTCTGGGTCTTTGAGAAACCTACTGGAAAGTGCCATGATCCCCAGAGAGGAAAACCTCTCAGTAAGTACAGAGTGTTATTATCTTGACACTGAGATGTTTTTAACTGCAATCATTTAAAAGAGGGCTTCCATAACCAAAATATTACAAAATTAACCTTTCAGAGAATTGCAAGGCAGTTCTAAAGTATTTGGAATGGGGACAACTTGAGATTTCAGGAGCTCTGTTGCTGTTCAGCTGCTAAATCACCCAATGGACTGCAGCACACCAGGACCCCCTGTCCTTCACTTTCTCCTAGAGCTTGCTCACACTCATGTCCATTGAGTTAGTGATGCCATCCAACCATATCATCCTCTGTTGCTCCCTTCTCCTCCTGCCCTCAATATTCCCAGCATCATGGTCTTTTCCAGTGAGTTGGCTCTTCATATCAGGTGGCCAAAGTATTGGAGTTTTAGCTTCAGGATCCATCCTTCCAGTAAATATTCAGGGTTGATTTCAGAAGCTCTGCATTCAAACAAGGAGATTCATGAAGATTATGTGCCCAGTAAAGGAACAGAGTGTTGAATCTCACTGTCTGTGAAGCACTCGCCAGGGAGCAGGCCTCCCAGAGGATAGAGCCTGTGACTTGTCTTCTAAGAGGATAATGAGGTTCTGCTCTTACTGACGTGTACACATCTTAGTGCACACACCAGGGGCCTTCACATAAGGCAAGAAGGATAAGCCCTTTCAGAGCAGATCCCACCCTGTTTAGAAACTGCAGAATGTTTTGTTTTAAAGAGTTAATGTGCTGTGCTTAGTCGCTCAGTCACGTTTGACTCTTGGCAACCCCATGGACTGTAGCCCACGAGGCTTCTCTGTCCATAGGATGCTCCAGGTAAGAACACTGGAGTGGGTTGCCATGCCCTCCTCCAGGGGATCTTCTCGACCCAGGGATCAATCCAGGTTTCCCACATTGCAGATGGATTATTTACTGTCTGAGCCACCAGAGAAGTCCTTAGTGTTAATAGCTGGTAGTAATAAACATATTTTAACAAATTATACCCAGTTAATTTTATCACCTGATATGAGCAAGTTGACAAAGAGAGATGAGAACTTAATTGGGCTTAAGAAGACCTGGATTAGGTCTTCCCATACTAGCTGTGTGCTCTGAGTCAAATTAGAGAACCTCACTTAGACCGTTTTTCAGATGTCCTATGGTAGATATTGAACGAGATGATCTGAGATCACTGAGTCACTTCTGAGGATTCCATGTGTAAAAGTCAACATATCTAAGACTTAGCTCATCATATCTATGATTTTGACATCCTTTTCAATCTATCAAATCCTGTGGATAAGATGCCCATAATGGCAAAGGGGAACTGATGGGAAGAGAAGGGATTAATATATTTTCAGAAAACAGTGACTATGATGGGGCTTCCCAGGTGGTTCGTTGGTGAAGAATTCACCTGCAGTGCAGGAGACTCAGGTTCGATCTCTGGGACGGGAAGATCCTCTGGAGGAGGAAATGGCAACCCACTCCAGTATTCATGCCTGGAGAATCCCATGCACAGAGGAACCTGGGGAGCAATAGTCCGTGGGGTAGCAAAGAGTCAGACTTGCTCATATGACTACGTTAGTATTTTCAAAGTTGCAATCTAAATATAAAAGCACTGGGTATAGAGACTAGAAAACAAAAATGTAAAGAAAAAATGTGATCCATATGCCTCTAGTGTTGTTCAGGAAAGAGGATGCCTCCCTGCAGCAGGCATGGCCTGGGGACCGGCGTAAAATAAGAAACCCCACCCGATCTCCGTGCTCAGTCCAGTTGGAAAGGCAGGTAAACAAACTCACTGAAAAACAAAAGTTTCTTCCTGATATTCCTGCATGTGTTTTCATGCCCATAAAACACAGCTTTCTGTTTGCTGAGCTGAAAGTCCATACTTGGACTAAAACAGTGCCACAATTAACAGCTTTCTGTTCAAAAAATGTTTTCTATGCCTTTCGGTTCTTACTTCTAGGCCTGCGTCTGGAAATGTCCGTCCTTGACTCCAAGGTGCCCCTCCCCAGTTCACCTAGCACATCCTTCAGGGTGGTTTACAGTCATGTTCCCATAGCAACCAGCCATGGCTACTTCACCATCATCCTCGAAACTGACTCCCTGAGGATCAAGGTCACCTGGGACTCTAGAATGCACTTTCTCTGCCCGACCCCAGACCTACTGAGTCAGCAGCTCTGGGAGCAGGACCCAGCAATGAGGGTTTCACAACCTCTCCAGGTAAAGGGAATCCTACTAACTCAAAGAACCACGGTTTCACTGCCATTGCTGATTCAAGTGGCTGTAAGCACCAGATATGCAGAAACCACACCTCCAATCACACTCGTGTTCCCAGTGTCTGGCCAGTACCAGTTCAGTTCAGTTCAGTTCAGTTGCTCAGTCATGTTCAACTCTTTGCGACCCTGTGGACTGCAGCACGCCAAGCCTCCCTGTCCTTCACCAACTCCTGGAGTTTACTCAAATTCATGTCCATCGAGTCAGCGATGCCATCCAACCATCTCAGCCTCTGTTGTCCCCTTTTCCTTTCCCAGCATCAGGGTCTTTTCCAGTGAGTCAGTTCTTCACATCAGGTGGCCAAAGTATTGGAGTTTCAGCTTCAGCATCAGTCCTTCCAATGAATATTCAGGAATGATTTCCTTTAGGATGGACTGGTTGGATCTCCTTGCAGTCCAAGGGATACCAGGTGGTCAATAAATATTTTTTGAGTGAACAAAACACTGATTGAAATAGCTTCCTAAAAGACATTGCTTCTTCCACTAAATTTCTTTCAAACCACCCACTTGAAACACCCTCAAAATATCATACAAAGTGTAAATAAAGAATCCATCCTGTGACAGATGATAGATGAACCTTCTTTAAAGCCCTCATCACGTACTTCCTCTCCTAATGGTTCCCAGAGGCTTCTAGTGACTGATGTAGTTGTACCAATGGTTCCCTGCTGAGATGACTTTGCCCCCCAGGGGACATGTGGCATGTCTAGAATCAGTTTTGGTTTTGACAGTTTTGTTGGGGGTGCTTCTTGCTTCTAGAGAGTAGAAGGCAAGGATACAGCTAAACATCCTGTGCTGCCCAGGATAGCTCTCCAAAGAATTGCCTGGACCCAAGGGTTGAGAGTGCCAAGCCTGAGAAACCCTAGTCTATGAGTGATTCCAAAATACAGTGACTAGTGGTAAGCGTGAAGTATACATTTCTGAGAGGTGGAAGGTCAGCCATGGGCCGCTGTAGAGCATCTCTTCACACCACACTCTTCAGTCCAGTAGTGCTCAAACATTTTCCTCCTGAGAACATTCTTTTTTGTTTTCCGCTTCACTCTCATATGCTTTGAAAGGCAATCTTCCAAAGATAGAAAAGTACAAAGCTAATGCAGAGAAGCATTACTTCTCTGTGCCCTTGCATTCAGCCTCCTGCTAAAAGTCTTCACGACTCACAAGGGAAAACAGCAAATGAAGAAGGAAGGGAGATGGGGACACCTAGGTCCATTCATCCTGGTTCGCGTCTATTGCCATTGAGCAGTTATTTGGGGGTTGTTTTAATACACTGTTTCACCTTCATGAGAACTCTCCCATGTGCCCCTAAGGCTTCGAAGCTCCTGGTTAGCTCAGTGGTAAAGAGCCGGTGCTCTGGGACAACCCTGAGGGATGGGATGGGGAGGGAGGTGGGAGGGGGGTTCAGGATGGGGGACACATATACACCCATGGCTGATCACGTCAGTGTATGGCAAAATCCACAATATTGTAAAGTAATTAGCCTCCAATTAAAATAAATTAATTAATTTTAAAAATTCACATGCAATGAAGGAGCCACAGGAGATGCAAGTTTGATCCCTGGATTGAAGAGTCCCTGGAGGAAGGCATAGCGACCCACTACACTATTCTTGTCTGGAGAACCCCATGGACAGATGAGCCTGGCGGGCTACAGTCCATAGGGTCACAAAGAGTCAGCCACCAGTGAAGTGACTTAGCACACACACATACACACACACGTGCCCCTAAACGCACCGCTTTTCAGATGAACAAGTGCCGCGTAGGCATCCCAGATGTAGGAGGCTAGGTCTGTATGTGGCCGCTGCGTCAAAATGATGCTTAGAGGTCCAACACCCTCCGATTACCGTCTCCATATAAAAAGCCACCTGAGGCAAAACTAAGACTGTTATGTCCCCGAGGAGAAGTGAGGGACTGCTGAAGACTTAGCACAAGCTTTATTTGACAGGAAACACAAACCAAAAACCTGTGGAAGGTGAGTGGATCTGGTTATTGTCACCAGCTGGTGAGTTTTGCCCTGGACCTGGCGGTATAGTGGGTTAGTGTAATTTAAAGTGTAATAGTTTGGTTGGAAAACAGGTAAGAGTAGGTAGAATGACCTTTTCGGGCTTTGTGACTTTCTGAAAGTCAATGCTGGTGGTGATAATTTAAGATATATAAAACCTTCATTGGTCCTAAGAACTTGACGTTATTCTTTCCAAAGAATTATTCACAGTGTAACCAAAATGTGTGATTTAGCATCTTCTCTTACCAGAATCTTATCCCTTCGTTGATGGCATACTATTAAATTTTATACTTAAATCCTTTTGTAATTCAGAAGTGTGTAATGAATGTCTTAAAACCTAACCATGATAAATAAAAATGTATTGGACTATTCTGATAGAAATTGTATCTATGAGAAAAGAAAATGTGTTAAAGATCTAGAAATATTGTTTCTAAATGAAATGAAAAGTGACATTTTGGAGACTAGACACTTAAAAATTACTTCTTTCAATACTCAGTCATGTACTTGGTTATTAGTATATCTCAATTTCATGTTGTTTTTCCTTAGCAGAAAATAAATATTTAATAATAAATTTGATTTACATTGGTGCTGACTGGGATATCATGCCAATAAATTTTGAAGAACCAGCTAACAGCAGAGTACAGAGAAATACAATGTCACTTCATCACAGCAGAAATAAAAATACAGTCTTTCAATTTTTCATGACGTTTAACCATCCTTTTCTAAACTCAATGAATCTAAAATATATGGTTTGAGGAAAATAATTAAAGTGTGCACATTTTGAGTTATTTTGGTATTTGGAATGAGAGCTTGTCTACCTTACCACTCCTCATCCATCAAACTTTTTTTTTTTCCTTTAACTTGAAGTGACCTTAAAGTTATTAAGACACAGTCACCTTGATGACCAGTTCTAAAACTTGGATAAGCCATTTGTTTGAGATTTCCTTCATGTATAGATTAAGGTCACAGTCTTATTTAGTTTCAGTGGAAACTGAAGACATTGAAAATGATCTGAGCTGGACATAAAATGGCCTGTCCTGAAAGGCACTATTTTGATGGATCAGATAGACATAACCAAGAAGTCTCCTCATGGCTGGTTCCAGAAACATTGTAGGAAGCAAGAAGCAAAAGCTATGCTGTTCAAAAAAATGCACACAATCTTACTCATGATAACCTTGATTCGAGATGATGCACCAGGTACCACATACATCATCTCAAAAAGATGTCCGTATTATGTTTATAATATCCTCTCTTCTCTGCAGAGGCCAGTCTGAAAAGCTGTTTCAATAACAGTGATGCTACTCTAGCTATTTTGATTACCAAATGATTGACAGAAGGCCCACTGTGTGCAGAACGCACACGGATGGTCTGTAAGTGAATGGCCTGCTTGTAGCTGCACAGATACAAATCTGTCAGTAAGAAATGAGCGGCATACTAAAGAACTGAATTTACCTTCCTCTGCAGAAGTGTGTCCAAACTGCGGTCCCCAGGCCAGCAGCGTCGCCTCATCTGGGAACTTGTTAGGCATGCAAATTCTTGAGCTCACCACACACCTACTGAGTCAGGAAGTCTTGAGGTGGTACCCAGCAGTCTGCCTTCTAAGAAACCTTCCAGGTGACTTTGGTGTGCATTAAAGTTTGAGAACTTTTTTCTACAGTAGTCCTTCTCAAAATATGACTGCATGATCCTAGGGAACTCTGAGATTTTTCGGGCTGGAAGGCTAACTACACAATACTAAGATGTTATATGCCTTTTGTGCTGTGGCAACATGCGCCCTCTTGGTATTAAAAACAAAGATCGATGACATTGATTCTTTAGCACAAACAACAGGTATTTGTGGGCAATGTATTTTTCAGCAGCACAAGCATGCAATCCAAAAATCCTCTATTTTATTTAAATATGTTGATTGCATAGTAAAAATAATAATCATGTGTGAAAACTTGACCCTTGAGTAGGTGTTGTTTATTATTCTGTGTGTTGAAAAGGCAGGAATGCTTGAAGCACTTTTACTGGGAGTCCAAGTCAGATGACCGTCTAAAGGAAAAGTACTAATAATAATCAAGTTGTGAGCTGAACTAGTAGTTTGTTTTTTTTTTTTTTCCATAGAATGATATTTCTACCTGAAGAAAGGACTGACAGGCAAACTGTGGTTACTCAGACATGGGTATCTGACAGATATTTTGTCCAAAATGGATAAAATGAGATCAACGCAAGGAAAACAGTTGACAGTATTTGTTGCCAAATGTTGAGCTGAGGAGAAAAACTACAACTTTAAACATCTGGTGTTCACCCTTGTGCACTTACTAGTTTTCCAATACTCAAAGAGTTTTCTGATTAGATCAGTGATTACTAATGAAAGTGATTTTTTAAATATCAGTATGAATATGTGTTAATTGTATAAGTTATCAAATTGTATAAGATGTCATATATCAAAGTTATGCACCAGTAACCCACCTGCCAATGTACGATACATAAGAAAAGAGTATTTGATTCCTGGGTCTGGAACATCCCCTGGGGAAGGAAATGGCAACCCACTCCGGTATTCTTGCCTCAGAAATCCCATGGACAGAGGAGCCTGGTGGGCTTCACACACAGTACACACAGAAGTCCAAAGTGCAAACTAATCCAAAGGCTTTCAAAGCAGCAGCACGTGGCTTAAAGATAAGGCTTCAGGCCCCGCGCTTCACCTGACCATTCCAAAGCGGTCATTCGTTGAGTTTCATTGAAGTGGCAAAGGAGAACATCCAGAATGCTCTCAAAAGGCTATCATAGTACTCCTCTCTTCTTAATCCTCATACCTGTGTGAGGCCAGATTTTCTTCCCCTGTACTGAGACCAAAACAGTGGGTCACAGTCGATGGAATGCAAAGCAGATATGAGAATTCAGCTGTCTTCTATTAAACCTGATGATAAAGAGATTTGCATCTTATACAATAATGTCACGCTTCTCACTGTCTTATGGGTTGGAAAATAAGGCTATTTTCTATACATAAATGTTGTTTTATTGTTAGTGGCCTTTCACTAAGTCACTTCCAACTCTTTTGCAATTGCATAGACTATAGTCCACCAGCTCCCCTGTTCATGGGATTTCCCAGACAAGAATACTGGAGTGGGTTGCCATTTCCTCCTCCAGGGAATAGATCTCCCCAACACAGGGACTGAACTTGCATCTCCTCTGTCTCCTGCATTGGCAGGCATATTCTTTACCACTAAACCACCAGGGAAGCCCATATGTTGTTTATCTTTATATGTATATATTTATACACATAAAAAGAAAACTAGAGTTCATTGTCCATACCCATTATAATTTCAGCTCAATAATGGTAGGAATTTTTTTCTCTTTAATTTACTGCTATATCTCCAGCACCTAGAACAATGTGGTAGGTTCTCAATAAATGCTTGTTGAATGAATGAATGAATACATAGCTGCAGAAATGAATTGAAAAGCAGAGAAAGAATGAAAGGAAGGAGGGAGAAAAAGAGTCAAGGCAAACTCACAGGAACTTGTCACTTTTCCCCAAATATTTTATAAACACTTATGAACAGGAAATTATTTTATAGAAGATAGGAAGCCTGGGTCTACCTTCAACTTACTGCCAACTTCTGAATTTCACAGCATTTCTTAGTGACACTGTCTTTCAGAATACAACATCCTGCTCAATTTCAGAGGTTTCACAACTAAATGAGATTATGTGATTCTACACATATTCTTCAGAATGAATATCATTGAAATGCAAGATGTCACCATGATAATTACTTTATTTTGCTCACACTGCTTTGAATCATGTGATGCCAACAACGGACACCTTGCAAAGGCTCCTCCACAAAGCAGTAATCCATCTTTGCAAATCTAAAAGTTGTATTTTCTGAGAAATGTACGTTCCTGAAAAAAATCATAGATTTCTCCAGAAGACGCTGTTTCAGATTCTGAAAGCTGACAAAGACCTTTACACGGGTTTGATTTGCTATTTTCTATAGAAAAGGCCTCTTGAGGATTTGATAGCTGCTCTCAGAATGAAGAGTAATTGCTTAATACTTCATGTTTACAACAGAGAATCGCTGTTTTGTCATTTAGACATGCAGCTCTGCTGTTCTGCACAATGGAATGCATCAGAAAAGATTCAATAATCATTTCCTAACCAGTATTAATTTGACTGACTATAGACCGTAGGGTGTAACTGTTGAGAAAATTCCCAACAACCGATGTTTTCAATTCCACATTCTTTCGAGCAAATAAAATATGTAAATACTTAGAATGAATCTGATGCGAAAAAGTTTCCAAATGCCTCGCAAGCATTCTTTCGTTAATCTTCACAACCAGGTGTCAGGCAGACAGTATTATCTCACCATTCAAGATGGGAAACAAAAAGCAAGAGCCCTTCAGCTATGGAGCCAATAATAGACTAGTAATGATGGTCACCTGGTGCGTGCATGTCAGACCCTATTTTCAGATCCCTCTACATAATTTCCTTAGAATGGTTCTGCCTCTTTAAATCATCATTATCAATATTTATTTTCAGAAACTTCTAAAGTAGTCATCATCTCACGCCTCTCAAAGATTTCTCCTCCTAAAGTTCAAAAAGACATTGAACTCAGGCTAGGAAACAGAAGTTAAGTTGCTTTTAGCTGCATATAATCCTGTGAAATCTCCAAAATAAAATTCTGCACCGATGTTTTATTCTATGCTTAAGGGAACGGGATGTTCATTCATCATTTTCTCCATCACCATTAACTCTGGGTAAAAGGTGAGGTCAGCACCGTGTGTCTCCTGGGGCCTCAAGGCTTTAACTGCATGCTTGTATCCCTCCCCAGGAATGAATGGTGAAACCAGAGGTGATGACGTTTCTGTGAGAACCTGAGTTTTTTAAACAGTTTCCAGGACTGACTGCATCACCCAGTAACAGTGTCAATAATATTTTTGAAGATGATGCTAAGGAGGCCGCTTTCCATAGGGATAAAAGCTGGGGAAGAGGTTGGAACAAAGAAAGAATTCAGTCAAATGGCTGCCCAGTTCCCTGGTAAAGAATCTGCCTGCGAATGCAGGAGACACAGGTTCAATCCCTGAGTAGGGAAGATCCCCTGGAGAAGGAAATTGCTATTCACTCTGGTCTTCTTACCTGGGAAATCCCACGGACAGAGGAGCCTGGTGGGCTACAGTCCATGGCGTCACAGAGTCAGACGGGACCTAGGGATGAAACCACCATCACCACCAAGTCTCTATGTCAAAGTCAAGAGTCAGCAGGACGGTTCAGCTACAGTCGCAGAAAAAGCCCCTGTGAGGAGGTAAATGCCGCAAGAAAGGCTTCCATGAATGATTTACCTTAGGAGCTGACAGACCTGGGCAGCGGGTTGCCATTTACTTACTAATTTACTTTAAAATAAGTTGTTGGAATTAATTAATTTACAGTGTTGTGCTCATTTCAGGTGTACAGCAAGGTGATTCAGATGTAGATACTTCTCAAAATTCTTTTCCATTATCGTTGATGTTTGACGGCTAAGGTGCGCTCTACTCTTTGTAACCCCGTGGACTGCAGCATGCACGCTTCTCTGTCCCTCATTATCTCCCGGAGCCTGCTCAGACTCACGTCCACTGAGTCAGTGATGCCATCCAACCATCTCATCCTTGTCACCCCCTCTCCTCCTGCCTTCAGTCTTTCCCAGCATCAGGGTCTTTTCCAGTGAATTGGCTCTTTGCATCAGGTGGCCAAAGTATTGGAGCTTCAGCTTTAGCATCAGTCCTTCCAATGAATATTCAGGGATGATCTCCTGGTTGGATCTCCTTGCAGTCCAAGGGACTCTCAAGAGTCTTCTCTAACACCACAGTTCGAAAGCATCAGTTCTTCAGCACTCAGCCTTCTTCATGGTCCAACTCTCCCATCCATACATGACAACTGGAAAAACCATAGCTTTTCCATTATCTGTTAAGTTGCTTCAGTCGTGTCCAACGCTGTGCAACCCCAGAGATGGCAGCCCACCAGGCTCCCCGTCCCTGGGATTCTCCAGGCAAGAACACTGGAGTGGGTTGCCGTTTCCTTCTCCAATGCATGAAAGTGAAAAGCGAAAGTGAAGTCACTCAGTCATGCCTGACTCTTAGCAACCCCATGGACTGCAGCCCACCAGGCTCCTCTGTCCATGGGATTTTCCAGGCAAGAGTACTGGAGTGGGGTGCCATTGCCTTCTCCTTTCCGTTATAGGCTATTACAAAATATTGAGTAGAGTTCCCTGTGCTGTACAGTAGGTCCTTGTTGGTTATCTATTTTATATATGAGTATGTATGTTTTACATTTAAGACCAAAAAAATGGATGGGGGCGGGGGGGGAGATGTTAGTTCTTCAGGATTGAAAGCTGGAATGACGCAGACATTTCTGTGAAGACCTTTGACCCCTGAAGTCAGGAAACACGGGTGGCTTCTGATTTTCACACTGGCCTGACTTTCACTGAATGTCGAAAGCAGCCTGGTGTCTGCTGAGAGTCCGTGTGGTGTGAGCAGGTTGCAGCCTCCTTGAGCACAGATGAGAGGGCTGAGTCCCACAGACACTGAGTGTGTCTTGCTCTCCCGCAAATCTGGTGTGAACGGGAGGATGATGATGCCTCGGAGTGGCCACTCAGAACTTCAAACATGTGAAGAAAGCTTTCTGAACGTTCCACTGTCATACCCACACTCCAAGAGAGAGGGCCTGCTGCTGTGCCCCAATGTATCATGCTAGCTGGCATCTCATTTCCAGTACTGCAAGTGTCAATGCTTAATGCACATGAATGAGAATGGGGCATTTGCTATTAGAAGTAGGCTTCCTTTAATTAGAATTTTTTATACTCGACTCTCCCAGTTTATGAACCCTTGTGATGGATATAGCTTCACTTAGATAATTGCTTGGGATGAGTGAATACCCCAATATTTATTTTGCAGGGATGTCAAGGAGTTATGAATGGACGCAAATAGTTCCAGTGGGCAGGCGCTCTAATTAATAAACCAGTTTCCCACAGTTTCCGGTGTGTGAGAGCAGAGCCAGGGCTCTGTGGCCTTGTAACTGATGCACTAACAGTTGTTAGGGACAGTCCCGAGAGAAGAACGGATGTAGGGAGGGGAGAGTGGCTGTTTTATCTCCTTTTTATCTCAGAGTGTCTCCTCTCCTCCATCATAAAGACCTGGATCAAATCCATTCATATGCATAAAATGGCCTTTCCCTCTGGGGCTGATAGTTTAATCTCAAGCATTTACTGACCTTGGTTTAATAGATTCTCTCTCCTGGGAATTTTCTTGGGAGATGAATATTCTTCAACCTTGGATATTCGTTGGAAGGACTTATGCTGAAGCTGAAGCTCCAATACTTCGGCCACCTGGTGCGAAGGATCGACTCACTGGAAAAGACCCTGATACTGGAAAATACTGAGGGCAGGAGGAGAAGGAGGTGATAAGAGGTTGGATGGCATCACCGACTCAATGGACATGAGTTTGAGCAAACTCCAGGAGATACTGAAGGACAGGGGAGCCTGGTGTGCTGCAGTTCATGGGGTCCCAAAGAGTCAGACATGATTTAGCAACTGAACGACAAATATTCTTAAACCACGAAAAGGACCAGTCTAGAGCTACTCTGTGCATGCTGACTATCAGTTGATAAAATATCCAAACATCTCCACACCTTTTGGTAGACAGCAACCGCTCATAAGCCCTTAGAAAGAGGCGGCTCATCACAATTCAGTAAATAAAGAGTTAATGTCCACCAAGAGTCTTTTGAGGTCCTGATATCAACCTGGCCTCTGTTTTTATCAGAAATTTCTTGTGCCTTATTGACTGTTAAACATTTGGAATATGACTTCCAGGTGTCCCATTCCACCCCCACAAGCTTAAATCCTTGAATTCTACCCGCAGCAATACAAGGCAGAATGCCATCTGCGGGCCACAGGAACGCATGGGCATCTTTTACCTTCCATATTGGCATCCATCCAGCTGGGCAGTCCTGGGAGGGAAAGTGGAAAGCAGGTGCCATGGTAACCTTGAAATATATGAAGTCTTGGTGCAGCAGCCGGGAAAGTGGACCCTCTAGGCTTGGTGGTGTTTTATTAAACAGTCACGTGAGCGTGACCATGTTCCCAGGTGTTTTGACAAGTGCATGCTTCATGTCACTTAATCCTCACATGAGTTAAGGTGTTATAATGCCCATTTTACAGATGAGTACAATAGTTTTGCCTCCCTCCTAAGGAACATGAGATGTCATCCCTATTCTAAGAAGGCCCCAAGACTCCTGCCCTCATGGACACACACTGTACAATCTGGTTCCCTTGAGCTTGGCCAAGATCTGTGAAGATGGTAAAATCTCAGTCCCATTAATAGGTGACATCATATGGCAAAAGGGAAGATATTTGTAGATGTCATCAGGTCCCTAATCTGTTGACTCTAAGCAAAAGGGAGGTTATTCTGAACAGTTTCCATCAAGATTTACTGACAATAGTCCTGGCTTTCAAACATGCATTGTTCAATCCCCTTGTCCTATGACTGTCAAAATAAACTTTCAAAAAAATAATCAAACAAGTAACTCCCAGGCTCACAACATTCTGTTGGCTTCCAGGATATAAAATGTAGAGTCTCGGCGACAAGGACCTGAGCTCTGACCGACCCTTCTTCTGGCACCTGTTGCCCCTCGTCATCAGGTCCTGCCTTCCCCAGACTTGTTGACTTCTTTTTTAAAGCTAATTAATTAAATTTTTACTAAAGTATAGTTGATTTACAGTGTTGTGTTAGTTTCAGGTGGACAGCAAAGCAATTCAGTTGTAAATAGATAGATAGGTGGATGCTTCTTCAGATTATTTGGTCATACATTTCCTATGTACACAAAACACAGAAAGAAAGCAAACTTATGGGGAAAGGTGGGGGTAGGGATATATTAGGAATTCGGGGGTGACATATGAACACTACTATATGTAAAATAAGCAGCTAGGACCTACTGTACAGCACAGGGAACTATACTCGGTATCTTATAATAATCCATGACTGAAAATAATGTAAAAAGGAGAATTATTTACGTATATAACTGAATCACTTTGCTGTACACCCGGAACTAACATGACATTTTAAAATCAACTATACTTCAATAAAAAACAAACCAACCAACCTGAGATGTCCATTAGAAATTCAGTGGAGATAATGAGATCTCAAAGGCGCTGAGTACTGACAAAGGACCAAGCATATTTTAAGCATTTCACACATATTAATTCATTCCGTCTTTTAAAGCCAGAGACAGGTATTTTGATTCCAGCTACCAAAGGAGGGATGGCTTCCCAGATGGTTCAGTGGTAAAGAATCTGCCTGTCAACACAGCAGCCACAGGAGATGTGGGCTCAATCCCTGGATTGGTAAGATGCCCTGGAGGAGGACATGGCAACCCACTCCAGTATTCTTGCTTGGAGAATCCAGGACAGAGGAAGCTGGTGGGCTACGGTCCATGGGGTCACACAGAGTCAGACAGGACTGAGCACGGGTGTTCATGAATAAAGGAGGAAGCTGAGACAACCGAGGAGCTTTTGCAGCAGTGACTGTCGTCAGAGGGGATGAGCGTGGGCAATCCTGACCCTGCTCTAATGCTGCTCCCTCTCAGATGGCCGGGTACCCAGCGGGTGGGCAAGCCTAGAACTCAGGGCTGAGGTTGGACCAGAAGAGGTAAGCATGGGAGTCATCAGCCTGGAGATGCTGGTCAAGCCAAGGGCTCCAGCTCAACAGCCAGGCAGTCTGCAGGAAATGAGGCACTGACTCCATCAACCTCACCGAGTCCACACTTTACATGCATTTCATTTTGTTTTCAAACAATCTGAGGAGGTAGTTATGCTATCCACACTCCACAGATGAAAACACCAAGGTTCATAAAAGTTAATAATCTGACCTCAGTCAGATGGCTAGAGAATTCAGATCCTGGGCCGTCTTGCTCCTGGTGTGTGCTCGTGTGCTAAGTCGCTCAGTTATGTCGAACTCTTCTTCGACCCTACGGACTGTAGCCCACCAGGCTCCATGGGATTCTCCCAGCAAGAATACTGGAGTGGGTTGCCTTTTCCTTTCCCAGGGGATCTTCCTGATTCAGGGATCAAAACCACCTCTCCTGCATTGCAGGCAGATTCTTCACCACTGCTCCACCTGGGAAGCCCGCATGTCAAATTGGTATTTTTGGACTTAGGAAGACCCATGCAAAAGTGAATTGCTAAGAAAGGGCACAACAAATAGAGAATAAAAATCAACTCCAAGGCTGCAGCCAGTAAAATCTCTCCAACTTTCTTCCTATCGTGGCATCCGGTCCCATCACTTCATGGCAAATAGATGGGGAAACAGTGGAAACAGTGGCTGACTTTATTTTTCTGAACTCCAAAATCACTGCAGATGGATGGTGATTGCAGCCATGAAATTAAAAGATGCTTACTCCTTGGAAGGAAAATTATGAGCAACGTAGACAACATATTACAAAGCAGAGATATTACTTTGTCAACAAAGGTCCGTCTAGTCAAGGCTATGGTTTTTCCAGTGGTCATGTGTGGATGTGAGAGTTGGACTATAAAGAAAGCTGAGTGCCAAAGAATTGATGCTTTTGAACTGTGATGTTGGAGAAGACTCTTGAGAGTTGCTTGGACTGCAAGGAGATCCAACCAGTCCATCTGCAAGGAAATCAGTCCTGAGTATTCTTTGGAAGGACTGATTTTGAAGCTGAAACTCCAATCCTTTGGCCATATGATGTGAAGAGCTGACTCATTGGGAAAGACCCTGATGCTGGGAAAGATTGAGGGCAGGAGGAGAAGGGGATGGCAGAGGATGAGATGTTTGGATGGTATCACAGACTCAATGGACATGGGTTTGGGTAGACTCCAGGAGTTGGTGATGGACAGGGAGGCCTAGCGTGCTGTGGTTCATGGGGTCACAAAGAGTCGGACACGACTGAGTGACTGAACTGAACTGAACTTTCTTCCGGGACTGGCAAACAGGACGATGCAAAGTCCAGTTGACCAAAGGGCGTGTCTGAATCTCCAGGTATTGAGTAACTGGAAAGATATACTCAAGAGCATAACTAGTTTCTTTGGATGCATTTACAAACGTATAAATTTCCAATGAAATTAAAGAAGGATTTTCTGTGTTTACCAAAAGGTAGAATAGGTTTACAAAAAGTAAAGATAAAACAACAAACTTAAAACTGCCCTGGCATCCGTGGTGGCAGAGACCTTATGCCACTGAAGAATTCCCAAATCAAATTAAAAAAAAAAAAAAAAAAACTTTCACACTTGAAAGGATTGGGATTATGTTGCTAACCAATGGAATGTATCTGTTTGACATGGTTTGGGTAAATCCAGAGAATACTCTGGGATAAATGTTATAAACCACGTGCTTTGTAAATCTTACCCCCACCCGCCCAAAATAAAAACCAACCTTTCCTAATTCACTTCTCCTTCCTTGGAAACGACCATGGGAGACTTTCCACTGAAGAAGGCCATCCTTTTCCCTGGAGGAAACTGTTGTCTCCCCCCAGCACACCCCCACCGCCCCCAGAACAGCTGACTCTGGTCCTCTCATTAAGAGGTATCCTCAAAGCGTGCTTCAAGAAACGAGACCCGTAATTACATGTCCTCAAAATAATAGCTCGATAGAAATGACAGATTGGGCCCCTCCGTTCTGTTGTTTTGTCTACGTGACACCAAACAGCCTCCTTGGCTCATACTTTCGCTGAATTAATTGGTCACATCTGTTACGGAAATGTCAGGCGCGCCCTGACTTTGCAACGCGGCACCTCTTGAGGGAGGTGGGGTGGGCAGGCCAGTGCCCCCTTAGGGCTGTCACGTTGGAAGGTGGGCCGTGAAGTCTTCTGTCCCCAGGGCTGCTCAGTAACTGGCCAGGGACCAGGATACCCCCTGCAGCCTCCCTTAAGGGGCAGGAAACTATTTTAACAGACCTCGGGGTAAAACTGGAAACAACACACCCTTCACCCGACTCCATTCTGTCCTCCAGGTCCTCTCCACGCTGCCAAGCCGACTCAGTTCCCAGCTCCTCCAGACAGATCAGTGTCCTCCAGTTACGTCTGCATCCTTCCCTTTCTTCCTTCACTTTTCTTGCTATACCTTTTAAACCTTTTATTGGAGGGCAGTCGATTTCCAGTCCTGCTCATTTCAGGCGTCGAGCACAGTGAACCCGTCATACAAATACACCCACTTTTGTTGAGGTTCTTTTCCCGTTAGGCTCTCATGAGCTCTGAACAGAGTTCCCGGTGCCTGTACAGTAGGTCCTTGGTAGTCATCTGTTTTATATATAGGACTGTGTACATGTTCTTGTTGTATTTTAAAAATAGAACAATCATTCGCTCTTTGAGCCAATACTCAGATGCTGCCTCCTGTAATGATTTCACACCTTTATGTATGTTTCTTCTCAATAATCTTATTGATCATACAACCCATGACATACTTAACTGGGGTCGCGGTCCTCCCTGTCTTGTCTAACCTCATACTAAATACAAGTAATTATTCAATAAAATGACTTTTAAATGGATGAAATATGTGCTCTCTCTGTTTTTGACAATTCCTAGATGGAATTTCTAGAGTTTCTGAAGTCCGTCGGAGTGATCGGTTCTCCTATTCAAGATCCGGCCTCTAAACTCTATCTGGAATTACATCAAAGAGTAAACTTAAGAACTGCCAAGGTCTAGGGCTCTGTGTTTATTTTCTTTGACTCTGTGTGCATTACAACTTCATCACATCATTCTTCCTTTTTTGAAATACCCACATTCTATATGGGTAGTCTTAGTTTGACCTTTGGCTCACCTTTGATGGGAGTGCTATTTCAGAAAACTGTATTTCAATCACATTTACATCCCATCCTTTCAGTTCTGTGGAAATAATAAAATTTACTAAAGCATTTCATTAACAACTTTTCACCTCTTTCATAATTTTATGTGCATCTACCTAAAATGTCTCATAATCCTTCATTGATGAGTCTCCTTTATGCTGACCCACAAGAAATCTGTTATTACAAATATCTTGTCTGGTTTTTCCCCTAGACTCAGTCATCAGTTCTGGCTAAAAATCTTATTCTTAAAAGCAATTGACCTACCACTCGTTCAGTTTGACTCCAAACACAAGTGCAGCTATTAAATCACTGTAAAAAAATGGAGTAAGTTTCTTGTAGATAATCCGTAATAAAAGTTCTTGACCTGAGATGTTTATATTCCCTAGAAGTTGTAAGCAAGATTCTCTTTCTCTGTGTGGATATATTATTTTCTGGCTAAAGGACCATATCTTTATCAGTTTATCACAAAGCTCTGTGACTCCAAAAGAACAGTTAATCTTCTAGAAATAGGTGCTGAAGCAGGAGAAACAAGGCAAGATCCAGGACTTTGGAAATTTCTACTGACATTTTCATCTCCTGGGTTCACAGGTGTGTCCTACATTAGCGATAATATATAAATACCTAATTTTTAAATAAGCAGACATGTATAGTTTTTACAGAAAGTTTAAGGAAGCTATTGACTCTGAATCCTCATGGCTTAATCTGACATAGTCGAAGAGAGTCTAAGAGGATGAGATAGCATCACCAACTCAGTGGACATGAATTTGAGCAAACTCCGGAAGAGAGTGAAGGACAGGGAATCCTGGCGTGCTGCAGTCTATGGGGTCACAAAGAACTGGACATGACTAAGTGACTGAACACACACAAGATAGTGTGCAGGGGTATAGGAAGAAAAAAGAGTGGACTGAAATATGGAAATATTTATATAAGAAATCCAGACCCCTTCCAGTAAGTTTACATTCTGACCTCAGGAGGGTCTTAGGACTAGTCTTCACTCTTTAACACTGTGAATTTCCTGGACATTACGGACTCACATGTAAAGCCAAAAGTAAAGATATAAATGACCTTCCTTTCATCTATCTTTCCCATCCCAATATCAAGTAAAATTAAGAGTTGATTCTCAAAGAAGACATCATACAGACAAAAACAAACACAAAATATTGAAAGCCCTCGAGGAAGAAAACAAAGAGGAACACAAAATTATCCTCTTTAAAATCTCTTAACCTCACTGGGACTCAGGCCTCATTTTATCCTAGAAGGGGGAATTAAATTAGATATTCTTTAGGGTCCCTTTCAACTCTCAAATCCTTGGATTTCTGTGATCTTGTGGTTTCATTATTTTTATTTCCAGTTTTAATAAGCGATTTCAGCCTCAGCCTGCTGAGAATTTCTATCTCCATGTTCCCAGCATGACCCTGTGGGGCCCGTGTACCAAGACCCCCAAGGATGCCACCCCCTTTGCTGGCTGAGTGAGCGGGTGAATTTCACTAATAGGGTTTGCAAGCAAAAATACACATGCCCACACAGACGCCTCCTCATGACAGCAAAGTGGGTGCAGGCATGCACCCCGCCTTTCCTCCGTCTCATCATCGGGCCATTGAAATCAACCGGGAGAGTAGTGCGGGACTTTTAACACAGTGATTGGCAAATGAAAGGCATGCACAATGCCATCTTGGGAATAATGTGACTCTGGAGCGTCCTGACGTGACAAGACACGCAAGCAAGCGCAGCCTGGAGACGGATGCTTGCCAATTACATCGGCAATTACTAAAGTAGTTTTCTCCCGTCTGGATCTGAAGTGATCACAGGAGACACATACAGGGCGAAAGTGGGCACCCTTGCACAGAAACACAGGATGTCATTTAGAGGACATCAGACAAGCATTTCAGAAAGTACCCCTTTGCCCTGTCGTGATGCAAACATCCATGAATATAATGCACACAGCTCCCCTCCTCAGCTGGTGGAAAACATGGCGGACTCATGCCTGTGTTTAGAAGACAGTCCAGCCCCACTGCAGCTGTTAGCATTGCTGGAGAAATAGCGGTTGATAAATGGGTTGCCTTGGGAAAAAAAGAGAGAGAGAGAAAGAGAGCCTGTGTGCCATTTCTCTAAGTCCAGTTACAATGTTATAGGAGGGAAGACAAATCTTTATGGGAGAAGCATTGCTTTTCTTATGTAATAAGAAGCTAGGAGGTGGATGGGAGAGTATAAGGGAAGTAGACTTCCTGGGAGAAATAAACTAATTCACAGCAATAAAAAGAAATGCTTGGCTCTCCCTCTGCCTAGACTAGCATGCACCTCATCAAGCCAGTGCCTTTTTTTCTGACTGTTACCTTGCAGGTAAATGGGAGTAATCATGGTGACTGCTCCTTACTCTTTCTCAAGACTGTTATGAAATAAACAAAAATTACTCAGCTACCAAGGTGTTTAAGATTTGCAAGTGAATATCCCCTTGGGATTATTAATGGGAGTGTGGTCACCATCCCGTGGAGAATATGAATTAGGCATCATGGCCCAGTGAAGTGTCTCCTGGAGTATGTACACCTTGATTGGAAGTCTAGGCAAAATCATCTTGTTTTCCACCCAGGAAAAGAATGCTCTCCCATAATCAGCCCTCCCTCCTACAACCTCAGCTTCCTAGACGTTTGAGTGGAATAGAGTCTTTCTGTACGTGTAGGCTAAGACAGGGGTGTGATTGGCAGATGAAGAATAGAGAAGCATTTTGTATGATTAGACTTTATATCTCTGGCTCTATACATCTTCGCTCTTTCTACCTTTACTGTGTTGTCTGCACTAGTGATTATCAGTTTGTTTCCATTCCTTTGTTGAGTTCAGTCGCTCAGTCGTGTCCAAATCTTTGAGACCCCATGGACTGCAGCACACCAGGCCTCCCTGTCCATCACCAACTCCCAGAGCTTGCTCAAACTCATATCCATCGAGTTGGTGATGCCATCCAGCCATCTCATCCTCTGTCATCCCCTTCTCCTCCTGCCCCTAATCCCTCCCAGCATCAGAGTCTTTTCCAATGAGTCAACTCTTCGCATGAGGTGGCCAAAGTACTGGAGCTTCAGCTTTAGCATCAGTCCTTCCAAAGAACACCCAGGACTGATCTCCTTCAGAATGGACTGGTTGGATCTCCTTGCAGTCCAAGGGACTCTCAAGAGTCTTCTCCAATACCACAGTTCAAAAGCATCAATTCTTCAGTGCTCTTGTACCAAACAATTAATTGCCATTGCTTCCTGGAACACTGTGTTGAGGAGGAGTCTGAGTCTGTGAGAGCTCTGAAAGCCTCCTCATCTTTATTTTTCTGGGATAAGTCAAATTCTGAGGGGTATTTTCACCTGGGTCAACTTGGTGACTGCAGTATAAGAGGGAAATGTCAATGAGAAAAGTAGTCATAAGAAGAAGCGTCTTATTGATTTCATAGATAGGGACAACTTGAAATGCAGAAGCGTAAGATTACAAAGATGACAAAGTTTTTAAAACTCAAGTTGATAATGATATTAAAATGTAAATGTTAGTTGTTCATTCATGTCGAAATCTTTGCAACCCCATGGACCGTAGCCCACCAGGCTTCTCTGTCAATGGAATTCTCCAGGCAAAATACTGGAGTGGGTTGCCATTTCCTTCTCCAGGGGATCTTCTCCACCCAGGGATCAAACCTGGGTCTCCCACATTGCAGGCAGATTCTTTACCATCTGAGCCACCAAGTGAAGTGGCTCAGTCCTGTCCAACTCTTGCCAACCTATGGACATTGGCCCACCAAGCTCTTCCATCCATGGGATTTCCCAGGCAATAATACTGGAGTGGGTTGCCATTTCCTTCTCTAGGGGATCTTCCCAACCCAGTGATTGAACGTGGGTCTCCTGCATTGCAGGCAGTCTCTTGACCCTGAGCCACCAGGGAATCCCCTGAGTCACCAGGAAGTCTTAATTATGTTAAGGCCTCCATTTATTATCAAAAATGACTCAGCATTCTTTCTGAAGGCCTTGAGTCTATTGGGCCTAAATAATATGAATTTTCTATTTGGACTTTATGCATAACACATCTCTCAGAGCCTTATTAGCATTTACAACCATGAAATTAATGTAATTCATTTTTTTTTCACAAGAAAAAAAGAATGAATAATTTGAAGGTTTGTTTTGTTACTAAAATAATTATCTACCCATTACTAGTAGGGGAGGTGGGCATGGGAGGGCAGAGGAAGGAAAAGAGCAATGTGGATTCTATTTCGGACTTAATTATCTTGCCATTCATTGGCATAAAATACCCCTGTCAACATTAATTTGTACACCAGGGTATGACATGCCAGTCTCTATCTGTGCTGTATTCATCATACAGCCCAGAAAACCACATACCAAAGAATGGACTCTTTTTACAAACTACTATTTAAAGAAAATAGTTAATATTAGAAATGTGAAGTCTTCAATTGTGCCCAGAAGAATGTCAAAAGTACTGTTTACTCCATATCTATTTGTTTTTCATCATGTGATTTCTAAAAAGTAGAACCTATGGACCATTATTATTGTCTGCAGATTATTTTCCTATGTTAAGATTTCATTTCTCTGATGATGGGCATTTTTTTTTTCAGAAGTCACTGAAGACACAAAAGTGAGGACTCTCGCTCCAAACAGTCCACCCAGCAGTTATCTTTTAAGTCAGATTCTGTCTAAAAACTTGATTGAACTGCGATGGACATACCATAAACTGTGTATCCTGTAAAGCATACAGACTGATCAACTTTAACTTAACATGCTCTCGGAAAACTATCACTGAAATCAAGATAATGAGCGTGAAACCCCCATGCATGAGTCATGTATGGAACCCCCAGATTTCCTCATGGCCTTTTATAATCCTCCCTACTGGCCCTCCCTGTGATTGTTAATTTTATGTGTCAATTTCTCTGGGCCACAGCACCCACATGTTTGATCAAATGTTATTCTGGATAATTCTGTGTTTAAATTGGTAGACATCGAGCAGAGCAGATTGCCCGCTTTAGTGGGGGTAGGCCTCATCCAGTCAGTTGAAGACTCTGAGAGAAAAGAAAGTCCTCCAAGCAAACAGGAACTCTGCCAGCAGATGGCCTTTGGACTTGAGCTGAAATATCAACTGCCCGCCAATTGGGGAGCCAGTTCCTTAAAATAAATCCATCTCTAGTTCTACCTGTTTACATGATGTTGGTTTGTTTCTCTGAAGGATTCTGACTTCTACAATAAAATCCCCAATTCCTCACCAGCCCCATTCAACTCCACACCCTAGTCCCAGGCAAGTGCTCATCTGTGTTTTATCCCTATAGGTTAGTTTGGATTCTAAAGAAATGTATGCAAATGAAATACTACGATATGTCCTCTTTCAACACTTATTTTGAGGCTCATCTCTGTCATAGCATCTTTCTATGCCCCAACCCCATGGACTGCAGCACACCACGCTTCCCTCTGCTTCACCATCTCCTGGAGCTTGCTCAAACTCACATCCATTGAGTTGATGATGCCATCCAACCGTCTCATCCTCTGTTGCCTCCTTCTCCTCCTGTCCTCAATCTTTCCCAGCATCAGTGTCTTTTCTGAGTCATATACCATTATATGTTTATGGCACATTTTCTATTTTTTATTTATTTATTTATTTATTTTAATATTTTAATTTTACTTTATTTTACTTTACAATACTGTATTGGTTTTGCCATACATTGACATGAATCCACCACGGGTGTATACAAGCTCCCAATAATCCATTCACCTGTTACTGGAAGTTGGAGCAGTTTCCAATTTTTGGCTTTGACAGATAAATCTCCTACAAACATTTGTGAAGAAGTCTTTGTATGGAAATATGGTTTCATTTCTCATGGGTAAAGGCCAGCCAGTAGACTGGCTGTGGGTCATATGGTAGGTGTACTTTGCTAGTAGGCTTTTAACTCTGTGCTGTTCTCTGTTAGGTAATAGAGAGGCCAGGAGCCCAATTTATCATTCTTCTATAAATCCTAGGTAAGAATTATGATTTATTTCATTCTTGGAGTTCAGCTCAACTTTTCAAATGAGTATTTACAGGTGTGTCTTTGAAAGCCTAATGGAAATAAATCTAAGCTCTCAAGTTCTAAAAAAATTACCTTATTTTAGTTGAAAAGAGGGTTGCTTTACATTCCTTACATTAAACTACAGTCCATGAAGAATAGAACTCAGTTTCAATAAAGAACAGAATTATAAGCTTTTTCGTAAGTGTCACACATTTTGAATATATGCCTCAGTCTAAAAAACAAGTGTAGTTATTTTTTCCTATTACTGAGTAGTCTGTAGTTCAGTGTAAGATTTGGTTTAGCCAACCAAACTAGTATTTATTAAGAAAACTGCTAGGCTTTTACCATTAAAATAGAACTGCATGGACATTCAGCAAATTAGCTGGAAGGTGACAACTAGGTAGACTTGTCGAAAAAATAATTATACTAAACTGTTTTCCTTTCTGCTTTCCTTGGATTCATGCAGATTTTTTTTTGCCTTCATCAGTATCAAGGGAGTTTGTCACCAAGCAAGGTTTTCATGATCAGTAAGTTATCTTTTAGAATTCTCCTTGTTGGCAAAATTAGTGACTCCAAAGGCAAAGCATATTAAGTTGTGGGACACTAAGGAAACAGGATTTGAAGTGGTATTATCATCTCTCTATAAGTGAATTCCTGGTTTATCCCTGGCATCAGAAAGATAATTTAAAAATAAATAAAAATAAAGCCAATCAGTTATTGAGCCCTACAGCACCATTGAATAGGATTCATAATAAATCAGACTGATGGCCTTCAAACAGCCCCTGATTTTTCATACTAATCAAATGAGATCAGAACTCAGCCATCACTGCAGGAGGAAAAGCCAAATTTAATTAGCTTATCCAATAGTGTCATTTAGTAAATCAAAAGCCTTTGAAAGGTCAATGAATCTTACCCTTATCATCTCATTATCTTCCATCACTAACGAGCTATCATTAACCAACCCCACAGCAACAGTTATTTTAGTGTCAGGCAATAGCTTGCTATCCTTTGTGACACTTTCCACTTCAGAAATGGTAGTATGTGGAAAAGTCTATGCTCTTACTTCCAGTTTTGCTGTAATCCTTTATCTTTTCCATGACTGTGATGTGAATACTATCTTCCCTCCCTTATTTAATAAAGGTTGATAAGTAGCAATGCCCTAGAATTCATCAGTGTTGATATCTACTCCAAGCACAGTCACTTGAATAAAACCCAACTACTGCTTAGAATATTTACTGAGCATCTACTAAGTGTCAGGTAGTCGATGAGGCACTCATAACATTAAAATCCCTTCCGAAGGGTGAACTCACTCTTTTGGTTTTGCTTTGGCAACTAGCATGAGCTCCACTAAAATGAAGCATCACTTCAGTTCACTTCAGTTGCTCAGTCACGTCCGACTCTTTGTGACCCCATGGGCTGCAGCACACCAGACCTCCCTGTCCACCACCAACTCCTGGAGCCTACTCAAACTCCTGCCCATGATGAGTCGGTGATGCCATCCGACCATCTCATCCTCTGTTGTCCTCTTCTCCTCCCACCTTCAATCTTTCCCAGCATCAGGGTCTTTTCAAATGAGTCAGTTCTTCACATCAGGTGGCCAAAGTATTGGTGCTTCAGCTTCAGCATCAGTCTTTCCAATGAATTTTCAGGACTGATTTCCTTTAGGATTGACTGGTTGGATCTCCTTGTAGTCCAAGGGACTCTAAAGAATCTTCTCCAGATGGTAAAGAATCCTTCAAAAGCATGGATGGCTGTATTTTTAGTGTTTTAAGGAACCTTCCTGCTGTTCTCCATAGTGGCTGTACCAGTTTACATCCATATGATTCTGCAGTCCCACTCCTGGGCATATATCCAGCGAAAACCAAAATTCAAAAAGCTACATACACGCTAATGTTCATTACAGCCCTATTTACCAAGACATGGAAGCAACATAGGTGTCCACTGATAGATGAATGGAGAAAGAAAATGTCACACATATACACAATGGACTATTATCAGGCATAAAAAATAATAAAATAATGCCATTTGCAGCAACATGAATGTACCTAGAGATTATTGTACTAAGTGGAGTAAGCAACACAGAGAAAAATAAATAACATATGATAACACTTATATGTCGAATCTGAAAAAAAAATGATACAAATGAACTCTCAAAACAAGAAGAGATTCACAAACATATAAAATAAACTTAATGGTTACCAAAGGGGAAGGAGGAGGAGGGATAAATTAAGAGTTTGGGATTAAAATAGACACATTATTATGTATACAATATATAACCAAGAAGGGGAAGCTTCCCTGGTGGCTCAGATGGTAAAGAATCTGCCTGCAATGCAAGAGACCCAGGTTTCATCCCTGGGTAAGGAAGATCCCCTGGAGAAGGGAATGACAACCAACTCCAGTATTCTTGCTTGGGAAATCCCATGGACAGGGAACCTGGCGGGCTATAGTCCATGGAGCCACAAAAAGTCAGACACAACTGAGCAGCTAACACTTAACTAATTTATGTATCATATATATAAACAATGAGGATTTAGTGTATGGCACAGGGACCTATACTCTATGTCTTATCAGTTCAGTTCAGTTCAGTCGCTCAGTCGTGTCCGACTCTTGCGATCCCATGAACCGCAGCATGCCAGGCCTCCCTGTCCATCACCAACTCCCGGAGTTCACTCAGACTCACGTCCATCAAGTCAGTGATGCCATCCAGCCATCTCATCCTCGGTCGTCCCCTTCTCCTCCTGCCCCCAATCGCTCCCAGCATCACAGTCTTTTCCAATGAGTCAACTCTTTGCATCAGGTGGCCAAAGTATTGCAGTTTCAGCTTCAGCATTAGTCCTTCCAAAGAAATCCCAGGGCTGATCTCCTTCAGAATGGACTGGTTGGATCTCCTTGCAGTCCAAGAGACTCTCAAGAGTCTTCTCCAACACCACAGTTCAAAAGCATCAATTCTTTGGCACTCAGCCTTCTTCACAGTCCAACTCTCACATTCATACATGACCACAGGAAAAACCATAGCCTTGACTAGACAGACCTTAGTTGGCAAAGTAATGTCTCTTCTTTGAATACACTATCTAGGTTGGTCATAAGTTTCCTTCCAAGCAGTAAGCATGTTTTAATTTCATGGCTACAGTCACCATGTGCAGTGATTTTGGAGCCCCCCAAAAATAAAGTCTGACACTGTTTCCACTGTTTCCCCATCTATTTCCCATGAAGTGATGGGACCAGATGCCATGATCTTCGTTTTCTGAATGTTCAGCTTTAAGCCAACTTTTTCACTCTCCTCTTTCACTTTCATCAAGAGGCTTTTTAGCTCCTCTTCACTTTCTGCCAAAAGGATGGTGTCATCTGCATATCTGAGGTTATTGATATTTCTCCTGGCAATCTTGATTCCAACTTGTGTTTCTTCCAGCCCAGCGTTTCTCATGATGTACTCTGCTTACTCTATAATGGAAGCGAATATGATAAGGAATATATATTTATACAGATATATATAACTGAGGCACTTTGCTGTACTGTGTTGAAATTTACACAACACTGTAAATCCACTGTATTTCAATAAAAAGTAAAATCAGATGATACATTGAACACCTAGATTGAAGCATCTACTCTGCATGCTTAGGATTTACCGAGATGTGTCGCACACAGTGGGGAACTTTGAAGATAGCCTCAGAAGTGTTGGATTACAGCTGATTGGCTGAACAAACTGTCAGTAAGACGGGGATTCGGCAGAGGGAGAATCAGATGCTGGGGCCAGAGACACAGCTGCTGGATGGAAGAGCCGGCCCTTGAATGGGTACCAGCGTGTTACCACATCGAGGACCCTTCATGGGAGTCAGCACTGGAGCAAAGGCACAGATGCAGGAAGCAGGGGTCAGGGAGGGGGCGCGTTTAGAGAACAGTGAGGTCACAGTTCCAAGTGCATCAGGGCTGTGGTCCCCAGACATATCCCTTTTGGCCACATATCCCTTTCAGCATATCAAATCCCTTTCAGCATATCATCATATGATGTTGATGATAACAATAAGAACGGTGTTAGCAGTAATGTAAATGGTAACACATGTAATTTCAATGTACCCTCAATGTTTTTCATGTAAGTGCTTTTTACTAATTTAACTTTCACAACCCCATGAGGTCTCATGATCAAGCTCTCCCTTTACTAGACAACAAAACTAAAGTGTGAACAGGTCAAAAGTCATGCAGCCAGAAATCGGTGACCTGGAATTTGGGCTCAACACCACCCTGCCTTTCCAAGCAATAGGCTCTTTTTCCAGAAAAAGGTGCATTCTGCATTTCTACACAATTTCGAAGGGTTCACTGTACTTCATGGGTCGACCTTCAATGACCTTGGGTTGAACAGTTTTGATCCATGGAGTGGCTGATGGAAATGTTGGATTCATGTTGGTAAATAACCTCAGATGCCCAAACTGGGAGCTCCCTGTAGGCAAGCAGAAATGCTGAACATTCCTCAGCTGGAAATGATATGGAAAAGCAGCTTAAGAAGCACAGAAAGTGAAGACTGCTAATTGATTAGTGCATTAAAGAGTATGTCACTTAATCCTCCCAATAGCTCTGTCTTTTTACGTAACCCTCCTTTCTGTCTTTTCTCCTAAAAGAAAAGAATCTGGTCCCCTGATAGTGTAATTTTCCCAAGGCCAGTGCTGATGCAGGCAGTTCGCACCACCTACCCTTCCCCAGGTACACGGAGTCTGTGCCTCTCACCAGCCCTGTGCATCCTTCTCCCAGCTTCTGTGAACTGCCTCCTAGTAATTCACATTGGCCCCCATCAGAGACTGGTCTTGGCTAATGTGTTCATGGCCCAACAGAGAACCAAGAATTCCTTTGACTGCCACCACCAACTTGAGATCATTAACTGGTGTGGAAGGACCAACACCCAGGATTTGGCCTGGATACACCTTCCAGAGCTCCCCCATGGACTTCCCTGGTAGCTCAGTTGGTAAAGAATCCACCTGCAATGCAGGAGACCTTAGTGCAATTCTTGGGTTGGGAAGATCCCATGGAGAAGGGATAGGCTACCCACACCAGTATTATGGCCTGGAGAATTTCATGGACTATTTAGCCCATGGGATCACAAAGAGCTGGACACATCTAAGCCACTTTCAGAGCTCCCACAGAAGCCTGCAGAATCTGGGTCTTCATCTCAAAACTTGCCCAGCCTCACCCCTTCTCTGTCCTGCTTTCCCAGGCTTCACGGACATCCTAAGAAATTACTTACACTCAGATCTTTGGTTCAGGCTCTAACCTTGGCAGAACCCAGACTTAGCTGGTCACTCCAGCAGCAAGACTAAAAGGACACTGAGTCTGGCTTTGATCTGCTTTTACTCTCTTCCTTACAACCTGTAGGGGTTTCTGTGGTGGCTCAGATGGTAAAGAATCTGCCTGCAAAGCAGGAGACCTGGGTTCAATCCCTGGGTTGGGTAGATTTCCCTGGAGAAGGAAATGACAACTCACTCAAGTATTCTTGCCTGGAGAATTCCATGGACTGAGGAGCCTGGCAGGCCACAGTCCACAGTGTCGTAAAGAGTTGTACATGACTGAGCGACTAATTTCACTTACACTTTATATCCCAAAGCCAACAGCTACAGAATTAGATATAGCTTCATTTTAGTGAACTAATTCTATGAGCCATTATAAGTGGGAAATGTATTCAATGAAAACATTTGAGGGGAAAACTAATAAGCATGAATTATTGTATACTATTTTTCCACTTACCTTCTAATGCCTTGATTTTCAGGTGTGTAAATTACAGGTATGGAGATTACACAGACCATTATTAAGACAAGTTCTTTGAAGTCTCAAAGTCTTCTAATACTAGCCTAGAGGTAAGAACCCAAGTCAACTTCAATGATGAATGAGGACAACTCTAGAGGAAATATGAAAAGAAATTATACCAATAACGCACAAATCAAAAAGCCCCAGTAAGTCTTCTCTGGCTTGGTGTGATTCTGTTTGTGGACTTATTTTTCTTTGTTGTGGGATCTTCTCGGACTAGGGATCAAACCCATGTCTCTTGTGTTGGCAGGCCGATTCTTTGCCGCTGAGTCACCAGGGAAATCCCTGATACGGATTTTTGAAGATGTATCTCTCCTTATCCCATCTCAGATCCACGGATGAAGGGCTCCTCATCTTTGTCACCTTTGGTAACAATGTGTAGACGCCATGAAGTTTCATCACGTCAGTGATCAATGAGCTGTGGTCCCTGCAGATATGAGAAGTATAGCCACTAGTGGTAATAACAAGAAAAAGCAGAAAATATACAATTCAATTCCAGAGGTGTATTTCTATGGATTATGCTTCTGTGTATTTTTCTTTAAGGGAAAAAAAAAAAAAACACCTTAAATTGGATTAAAGTTTTGTAAGACACAGTATTTGATGAAATCAAGCATGTTGATCATCATAATTTAATATGCAGCAATAAATCATAGATATGAGTTTGTTTTTAGATACACACTCTTTTCTCTAGAGCACTTATTGAGACAAAGATTTTCAGATTTGGGAAGAAATATTTTTCTTTCCCTTAGGAAAAGCTCTACTCTACATTTTTTTTTTTAAATTACCATTTGTCTCAGGAAAAGTTAGCTCTCTTAAGTAAACAGAGGCAAAATAAACAGGACTCTTTCCTCAAGTAGCACTTTCCACAGTTTTATGTCAAAATATTTTATAGCTTTTTAAATTATGTGTTCTATTCCTCCATTAGATACATATATGGTATTTTTCAAGGACTTTTTTTTATTTTTGAAATGATAGAATCTCTCACAAGAATTCTGTGAAGTGGGGGGGAAAAATACAAAGGGGGGAATCCCCATAAACAGATCTGAATAAAGTGTTTGGATAAAGAGGACACCAGATAAAACCTGCCTTCTTTTCTTAGGAAGGAACTTTCTCTTTCCAATGAGTGCTTAAATACCCCCATGCTCTGCTGTGGGAATGTAGGACTCGATTTGAAATAGCAAAACTTTGGCCAAAATTCATAGGACTTTTTACACAAACAATCAGATGGTGAATCCCAGTTGAGAAAAAAGAACAATCTTCTTGAAACATAAACATCAACAAGAATATGAAGAAAGCTGTAAGGACAGTAGTAGCCTTTGAGATTATCCTTTTTAAAAAAGGAAGCAATGTGTCTTCTACAAAAACCACCCATGGCTTTCATAAAGTGGCTATCTGTAACTCAGTTGTTTCCTTTTGATGTCCTAAACCTCAGCGGTTTCATCTTTCAATTTCCTATCATTTGTTTGATCAGAATCTCTGAAAACGTACTCGTGGGAACTTTCTGTCAAGCGCCTGAAAGACAGTGTGAAAAAATGTTTGGAGAAGGAGAAAATCCGTGCATATGGGGCTGAGTGACAACTTCTTAAGGGAAACCTAAAAAAAAGAGAGATTTCTAGCCAAAATGTTTAATTACTGCCTCATCAAGACAGGCCACGCCATCTGTTGGCTGGGATGCTGTCCCCACCTTTGGGGGGTGCCTCGTGATTGGCTGGCCATGTGTGAGAGAGAGCCATCTCCAGTGGCACCTGTCATCTGTCAACCCCCCAACTGGAATGATGAGCAAAGTTGCCATCGGCTGTCAATGGGCCATATGGAATGATGAGCAAACGAACAGACCATGTCCCAGACGCAGGGCTTCTCACAAGCAAACCAACCCCTCACTGGCCCCTCCAGCCCAGGATGGAGCTGAAGGATTAGACTCTGCAAGGAAAGATGGAGAATCAGGGTCATAGTTACATGTTAGATGTCATCTCGTCTTACTCTTTACTGGAAAGATGAATGGAGTAAGCATAAATAAGCCCATCAATTAACTTTAAAAAGTATCTAGGTTTATTGTTTAGTCACTAAGTCATGTCTGACTCTTTTGTGACCTCAGGGACTGTATCCTACCAGGCTCCTCTGTTCATAGCATTTCCCAGGCAAGAATACTGGTTGTGTGTGTGTGTGTGTATGTGTGTGTGTGTGCCTGAGAAGTCACTTCAGACAAGCCCCACTCTGTGTGACCCCATGAACTGTAGCCCTCCAGGCCCTTCTGTCTGTGGGATTCTCCAGGCAAGAATACTGGAGTGGGTTGCCATGCCATCCTCCAGGGAATCTTCCCGACCCAGGGATCGAAGCTACGTCTCCTGCATTGCTAGGCAGATTCTTTACCACTGAACCACCTGGGAAGCCCACCTCTATAGATTAGGATGGAACCAAGTACAGTCTATACAGAGATCTTCTAATGTCACAGACATTAGTCCCAAGAGTACTATCGGTAGGAAACATGTCTGTCTGTGTTGATTACCTTGAAAACTAAGAAAAAAACATCCATTAACAAGGCCTGAAAACCATCTCCTTCTGTTTTGGGAAGCTTCATACAGACAAGCAAATGACTGAGGGAGAAAGTTTTGATCTAAACATATACAGAGTTCATTTGAATGCTTGACCAACAAAGTGAAGATTTTAATGTCATGTTTCCTTGGCATGACAGGTCCTTATATATATGTTCTCTAAGACTTATTTAAGAAGGCTTATTACAGGGAGTTATCTACCTTAAAGCACTATTTCATAACCTTCAAATGTGGAATACATTCATTTCACCTAAATTAAGTCAGAATTTGATGTGGAACCCAAGACAGCAGTCATTTCTGGGACTACAGACAAGAGCAGGTTAGAGGTAGCATCCTTTTGTAGCTGAGGAATCGATGCAATTCCAGGTTCCTCAACTCCATTTAGTCATGGACATGAACCATCTTTGGCCAGTGGTTCTCAATCTCAGCTACTCATTGGACCATCTCAATAACTGTAGCAAGTAGGACCCAGCTGTAAATATCTATTTTAAATGTTAAAGTGTTGGTTGCTCAGTCATGTCCAACCCTTTGTAATCCCATGAACTGTAACCCATCACACTCCTCTGTCCAGGGAATTCTCCAGGCTAGAATACTGGAGTAGGTTGCCATTCTCTTCTCCAACGGATCTTCTAGACCCAGGGATTGAACCCACTTCTCCTGCATTGCAGGTGGATTCTTTACCATGTGAGCTGTGGAACTTCCCAATTGTTACCTATGGTTCAAATGTACATTTGAGAACCATTGTTTGTAAGTTCAGTTTAGCAGAAACATGAGCAGAACCTGACGAAGTCTGAAGGGCATGATGGGATCCACTGGGAGCAGACTGAGGGCTGAAGCACATTGGCTTAATCTTGCTTCTAGGAGCTCGTGTGCCCAGAGGGAGCCAGGAACCCTGGGCTCAGCTAGGCCCAGCTTTCTCCAGCACTTTCTGCGCATGTCTGTTTCATACAAGTTGTTCTCTGCATCAACATCATGTCAGCACTCCAGCCTTATCAGGACCAAAGGTCATCCTTGAGCCCCTTCTGACGTCCAGTTCCTCCACTGCAGAGAACAGATCCCGTAGAATCCCGGTAATGTCTCCTGCCATACTTGACCATCCTCAAGGCATATGTGAGGTAAGAATTACAGTAAGAAATGGCAACCCACTCCAGTACTCTTGCCTGGAAAATCCCATGGCTGGCGGAGCCTGGTAGGCTACAGTCCATGAGGTCACAAAGAGTTGGACCCAACTGAGCAACTTCACTTTCACTTATTATCACCATATTTCAGACAAGAAAAACACAGCATGAAGAGGTCCCTCCATTTCCTTATGCAATTGTAGTGTTAGACTTCATGCCAGGCTTGTCTGACTCCGGAGTCTACATTTGTTCCTTTTAGCCACTTCCATCCGCCTGTTCCTTCCTATTGGACAAGGTTCCTGGATCCATCCCATCACCAGCTGAATTTAAACAGGTGCCAAATCTACACCCCATCTTCCCTTCTCCTCACCACCGATCACTCCAGGCTCCTCTAACCTTTTCACAGCTTTGATTCTCCTTTTCAGGACTGAAAGAACGTTTCACTGTAGGTTGATCTTCAAATGCTTTATACTTGATCAATAACATAAAAAAGAGCCTAATCAATGATTGTCTTCTCCCTTACCTTTGGAGCAAAATTTTCTCTTCCTGAATCTTGATGAATTTCATTAAAAGTTTTTTCAGATTTATTTTCCTTAAAATAAGAGAAAAAATAATTCTGAATTAAATAATAGTAATAGTAATTACACTTACTCAAGAAATAAAATTCTAAATTCAAGGTAAATAAGGCAGTTCGATTTTAAAAAATTAAAAGAAACAACAGCCCATTAAAGTTGAAAAATCAATTAAGCTCTCTCATTGGTTCTGAGGTTTTCAGAATTGAGTTGCAATGTCATTGATAAAAGCATTAAAATATTTTTGACACTTTTAATATAGTAATTTGCTTATATTAATTTGCTTAAAGTGATATGTTACATCGTTGTTTTAAGAGTGATGCATGTGCTTGGAAAAGTAAAGCCTAATCATGAGAAAAGCACTGTTAATATTTCAAAGTATTATATTTCATTAAAAAGTTTATTGGAAAAAACAAAGCTGAAGAACTTGCCAAATTTAGAACGAATGTTTCTTTTCAACAATATACATCAATTTTTAAAAATTTTTCAAAAACTTTAGAAGGTGGGTCATTATATAAAAAGTGATAAATCACTCTCTAGAAAAGAAAATCGTTGTGATTACGGTTGTGGCTCTCATAAGTGCACAGTGATGATACCTGAATTGAGAATATCTGTCAGCCTTCCCTTTTCCTACGTATTACCTGAAGAGTGTTTGTTTGTCTTTGTTATTTCAAAAGCCACTGTTCTTTAAACACCATCACTGGCTAAAAATTATGTCAAAATTTAATTTGGAGACCATGATTTATTTTCACCTTTTTTTTTTTAACCTCACTTTGTAATTGCCTTTCTTTTTTTCTTGATGGGAAACACAGTCACTCATTTTGTACAACACTATCTATTTGTTGCTTAGTCGTGTTCGACTCTGCGACCCCGTGGACTGTAACCCACCAGGTACCTCTGTCCATGGGGATTCTCAAGACAAGAATTCTGGAGTGGGTTGCCATGCTTAGCTCCACCTTAAAACTCATATCCTCTTCTTTCTCAGATTTCTTTTTGGATCTGTATCCTGAATTTGCATTTTTAAAAAATTGTTGACAGTTTATTTTTTTTAAGGTGCATGACCAAATAAGCTTGCTGAATCTTTTTCTGTTGGAGGGCACCTAGTTTTGCCCACTGCTTGACTGCTAACATGGTTTCCCTCAGACCATTGTCACTCCACAGTTGGCAAACGTTAGAATTTGCTCATAAGTCTCATGTGTGTTTAACACTCGCTCCTGTGTTTTAAAAGGAAGGTTGAGAATTTTTCTCTGACTGCTGAGCTCTGAAATGCCCACCAGTCAACACTTATGTGTGAATTGCTTCCCCACCTCTCAGAAATCCTTCCCGAGTCTTGGTTTGCCAATAACCTCTTCCTTTGCACTGTCAGTTCTGTTTCGGTTATTACTGAGTAACATGGTCAACGTCCCATCTTGAACCAGCATTTCATGTCTGCTCTTTCCTTTGGTACTAACTATGCTGGCAAGCAGTTATTGGTAAAACCACCTTTGTCTAAAGCACACACACAAATAATTGCCATATAAGGCTAATAGGACATGGTTCATGCAATGTCTTGTACTGCAATTCTTAAGCGACAGAAAGTCTGAAATGAGAAGAATCTTTTCCAGCTGTGATAACAAGAAAGGAAATTAAAAATCAAGAAATTAAAAATACAGGAAAAAAAAAAGAGCAGTTGAGTAGAATCAGCAGTAGATGAAAGAAAAATCCAATCTGAATGGCCAGAAAGGGAGGGAGAGAAAGAGATTGCTGGGGAAGGTAGAACAGATAAAAAACAGTGCAGTATGTATTCTTGGGGTACAGACTAGGCTGATTCAGCTGCAATGCAAACGCTTATGTCAGGAATTGACAGAATGTGTAAATTGCTAGGAGAGTTTCAGTCCCTCACCGAACGCCTGAGCACCGGTGATGAAACAGTCAGCAAGCCCAGCACAGGGAGTCAGGCTGGACTTGGTCTCAGGGCAAAGCCTCTGAGTAAATGAAATTTAATAAACAGGGACAAGTTTATAAAGTGACACACATTTGTACCACTATATAGAATATTGAAATGATAGATTATACATGGGCACATAAAAGTGATTTTCTTGAGAAAAGAGTATGTTGTGATTTAGGGCATTGAATATGGGGCTCTGAAGACATTTCACCTGAATCCATAGGAAAAATCTGTAGGAGCTATCCCACGTCCAAGGTAAGGAACAGCAGCTGCACTTTGTTGGAGCAGCCATGAGGTAAGAGAATCTCAAGTAAGACGGTAGGTGTTGTGAGAGGGTATCAGAGGGCAGACAGATGGAAACCATGATCACAGAAAACAGGCCAATCTGATCACACGGACCACAGCTTGTCTAACTCGATAAAACTAAGCCATGCCGTGTGGGGCCACCCAAGACGGGTGGGTCATGGTGGAGAGGTCTGACAGAATGTGGACCACTGGAGAAGGGAATGGCAAACCATTTCAGTATTCTTGCCTTGAGAACCCCATGAACAGTATGAAAATGCAAAATGATAGGATACTCAAAGAGGAACTCCCCAGGTCAGTAGGTGCCCAGTATGCTACTGGAGATCAGTGGAGAAATAACTCCAGAAAGAATGAAAGGATGGAGCCAAAGCAAAGACAACACTCAGCTGTGGATGTGACTGGTGATAGAAGCAAGGTCCAGTGTTGTAAAGAGCAATATTCCATAGGAACCTGGAATGTCAGGTCCATGAATCAAGGCAAATTGGAAGTGGTCAAACAGGAGATAGCAAGAGCGAACGTTGACATTCTAGGAATCAGCAGACTAAGATGGACTGGAATGGATGAATTTAACTCAGATGACCATTATATCTACTACTGCGGGCAGGAATCCCTTAGAAGAAATGGAGTAGCCATCATAGTCAACAAAAGAGTCTGAAATGCAGTACTTGGATGCAATCTCAAAAATGACAGAATGATCTCTGTTCATTTCCAAGGCAAACCATTCAGTATCACAGTAATCCAAGTCTATGCCCCAACCAGTAACACTGAAGAAGCTGAAGTTGAATAGTTCTATGAAGACCTGCAAGACCTGCTAGAACTTATACCCAAAAAAGATGTCCTTTTCATTTTAGGGGACTGCAATGCAAAAGTAGGAAGTCAAGAAATACCTGGAGTAACAGGCAAATTTGGCCTTGGAGTACAGAATGAAACAGGACAAAAGCTAATAGAGTTTTGCCAAGAGAACGCACTGGTCATAGCAAACACCCTCTTCCAACAACACAAGAGAAGACTCTACACATGAACATCACCAGATGGTCAACACTGAAGTCACATTGATTATATTCTTGGCAGCCAAAGATGGAGAGGCTCTATAGAGTCAGTAAAAACAAGACCAGGAGTTGACTGTGGCTCAGATCATGAACTCCTTATTGCCAAATTCAGATTGAAATTGAAGAAAGTGGAGAAAACCACTAGACCATTCAGGTATGACCTAAATCAAATCCCTTATGATTGTATAATGGAAGTGAGAAATAGATTTAAGGGACTAGATCTGATAGACAGAGTGCCTGATGAACTATGGACAGAGGTTTGTGACATTGTACAAGAGACAGGGATCAAGACAATCTCCAAGAAAAAGAAATGCAAAAAAGCAACATGGGTGTCTGACAAGGCCTTACAAATAGCTATGAAAAGAAGAGAAGTGAAAAGCAAAAAGAAAAGGAAAGATATACCCAATTGAATGCAGAGTTCCAAAGAATAGCAAGGAGAGATAAGAAAGCCTTCCTCAGCGATCAATGTAAAGAAATAGAGGAAAACAATAGAACAGGAAAGACTAGAGGTCTCTGCAAGAAAATTAGAGATACCAAGGGTACATTTCATGCAAAGATGGGCTTGATAAAGGACAGAAATGGTATGGAACTAACAGAAGCAGAAGATATTAAGAAGAGGTGGCAAGAATACATGGAAGAACTGTACAAAAAAGATCTTCACAACCCAGATAATCACAATGGTGTGATCACTTACCTAGAGCCAGACATCCTGGAGTGTGAAGTCAAGTGGGCCTTAGGAAGCATCACTACAAACAAAGCTAGTGGAGATGATGGAATTCCAGTTGAGCTATTTCAAATCCTGAAAGATGATGCTGTGAAAGTGCTGCACTCAATATGTCAGCAAATTTGGAAAACTCAGCAGTGGCCACAGGACTGGAAAAGGTCAGTTTTCATTCCAATCCCAAAGAAAGGCAATGCCAAAGAATGCTCAAACTACCACACAATTGAACTCATCTCACACACTAGTAAAGTAATGCTCAAAATTCTCCAAGCCAGGTTTCAGCAATGTGTGAACCATGAATTTCCAGATGTTCAAGCTGGTTTTAGAAAAGGCAGAGGAACCAGAGATCAAATTTCCAATATCCGCTGGATCATGGAAAAAGCAAGAGAGTTCCAGAAAAACATCTACTTCTGCTTTATTGACTATGCCAAAGCCTTTGACTTTGTGTGGATCACAATAAACTGTGGAAAATTCTGAAAGAGATGGGAATACCAGACCACCTGACCTGACTCCTGAGAAATCTGTATGCAGGTCAAGAAAAAACAGTTAGAATTGGACATGGAACAACAATCTGGTTCCAAATTGCAAAAGCAGTGCATCAAGGCTGTATATTGTCACCCTGCTTATTTAACTTATATGCAGAGTACATCATGAGAAACGCTGGGCTGGATGAAGCACAAGCTGGAATCAAGATTGCCAGGAGAAATATCAATCACCTCAGATATGCAGATGACACCACCCTTATGGCACAAAGTGAAGAGGAACTAAAAAGCCTCTTGATGAAAGTGAAAGTAGAGAGTGAAAAAGTTGGCTTAAAACTCAACATTCAGAAAACTAAGATCATGGCATCCGGTCCCATCATTTCATAGCAAATAGATGGGGAAACAGTGGAAACAGTGGCTGGCTTTACTTTTGGGGCTCCAAAATCACTGCAGATGGTGATTGCAGCCATGAAATTAAAAGATGCTTATTCCTTGGAAGAAAAGTTATGACCAACCTAGACAGCATATTGAGAAGCAGAGACATTACTTTGCCAACAAAGGTCTAGTCAAAGCTATGGTTTTTCCAGTGGTCATGTGTGGATGTGAGAGTTGGACTGTGAAAAAGGCTGAGTGCCGAAGAATTGATGCTTTTGAACTGTGGTGTTGGAGAAGACTCTTGAGAGTCCCTTGGACTGCAAGGAGATCCAACCAGTCCATCCTAAAGGAGATCAGTTCTGGGTTTTCATTGGAAGGACTGATGTTAAGCTGAAACTCCAGTCCTTTGGCTACCTGATGCGAAGAGCTGACTCACTGGAAAGGACCCTGATGTTGGGAAATATTGAGGGCAGGAGGAGAAGGAGACGACAGAGATGGTTGGATGGCATCACCAACTCAATGAACATGAGTTTGGGTAAACTCTGGGAGTTGGTGATGGACAGGGAGGCCTGGTGTTCTGCAGTTCATGGGAAAGCTAAGAGTCGGACACGACTGAGCAACTGAACTGAACTGAACTGAAGGCCTTTGAGCCGGGGATCAATGTTATAAAACACGTTTAATAACCCTAAGGCTGGGATTTCCCTGGGAGTCTGATGGTTGAGACTTCACCTTCCAGTGCAGAGGGTGTGGGTTCGATCCCTGGTCAGAGATCTAAGATCCCACATGTCTTATGGCCAGAGGCAAAATAAATAAATCCAATAAATACTTTTAAAGTGATCCACAACAAAAAGCAATTTGAAAATAAGCAAACTTAAAGCTGATGGCAATTTATGAACAATGAAAGTGTTAGTCAGTCATGTCTAACTCTTTGGGATTCCATGGACTGCAACTCACCAGGCTCCTCTGTCCATGGGATTTCCCAGGCAAGGATACTGGAGTGGTTTGTCCATTCCCTTCCCTAGGAGATCCTCCCCACCCAGGGATCCAATCCGGGTCTCCCACATTGTAGGCAGACTCGTTACCATCTGAGCAACCAGAGAAGCCTGTTTATGGACTCTAACAAAGAAGAAAAAATAAAACTTAAAAAAAAAATTTTTAAGCCACCAAGTGAATGAGAGCACTGATAGAGAGTCCCTTTGAGAAATTCAAGAGTACAGTGAGGAAGGAAGAGGCAGGCGCAGGGAGAGGTCCACAGGAGAGGTACAGGGCGAGTACTGGCCCCTGGAGGAAGGTACTGAGGGGTCAGGAGGAGGGCAGGGCAGTGACAGAGGTTAGCAAATCCGAGACTTTTCATCCTCGAACGGGAAGAGAATTGATGGAGCTCTGAAAGAAAGCTCGGAGTTCCCTGATGGTCCAGTGGCTAAGACTTTGAACTCCCAATGCAGGGGACCCTGGCTAGGGAACTTGATCCTGCATGTCACTGCTAAGAGTTCGCAGGCCACAACTAAAGACCCTGCAGATTACAACTTAACAAACAAACAAACAAACAAATCCTGCAGGCTGCAAAGAAGACCCAAGATCCTGCTTGCCACAAGTAAGACCTGGCACAGGCAAATAAATAAATATTTTCTTGAAGATAAAATTTTTTTAAAAGGGCCTGGTACAGCCACATAAATAAATAGGTACTTTTTGAAAAATTAATTTGAAAAAATAAAGGATAGAACATTCAAAATGCATTATGATGGGGAGGAAATGACAAAGGTTCTGCTCTTGGCAGGTCTCATCAAATTTTAGTCCTGTCTCTAATCATTACGAACCTTTGATGAGTCTCTGCCATCTCTGGGTCTCATTGCCCTCACCTATAAAATGTGCTTGCTGTAGGATATATATATATATATATATATATCTTAATCTGAACATTTGAAATATATATGCACAAACATTTTAAATGTTCAGATTACAATTCTATAATTTTATTTAATTTCTACATTAGTTTTGGCATCATTCCTCCAGTATCTTTGCCCCATATATTCCTAAGCAACACACAAATTCTACTTTATGTGGGCAATGATGCTAATTTCCCTGCACATCTTACCTTTGGAAGGATTACTTTTAATTTTTCTAAAGCATGGCATGAATCAGAAAACAATGGAATCATCTTCTAAATTATTTGAGAACTAAGGAAAGGTGTTTTTTTTTTTTCAAATATCCGTTGTATTTTACTTCAAATTCCAGAGAAGTAGATCAAGTCAAAGAATTTTAAAGTGGATTTCAGTTTTATGTATAAATCATCCTGTTATTTTGGCACGGCCACTGAGTTTCCTCCTATTAGCTGGAGAAGATCATGAATAAATTTGCAGCAGGCTGCACGTGGGATTATGTGTACACGAAATAATTCTTACTGGCAATGGCTTCTACAATTCACCAGACAGAAAACTTAACATGAGGGCACAGAATTTCATGTCTCACACTAGGCCGGAAGCTGAGAGCCACAAACACAGACGTTGGAGAGTCTCTGCTCTCCTGATCAATACAGCTTCTCCGCAAACCTGTTCTGATCTAACACCAGACGTGCATAGCAACGCTAGCCATAACCTCTCAGTGAAGTCCCTTGGTTCTTGGATAACATCACGGCTCTTCAGTGTGGTAATCGAGGTCTGCCTGACGCTAATTCATTCCAAAGCCTCATCATTAATTTGGATGCTCCTGGACAAGAATGCTGAACACGTGATGCCTGGGTTGACCTCCACCCCATGCTCCTGGGAGGCTCCATCACTTGGCTCTGGCATTCTTTTTCACAAGACCTAGTAACATATCTTCTGAAACCTTCTCAGTACCACGTCCCAGGAAGTGGCTTGCACAACTGATCAGAGTGTGTTAGTTGCTCAGTTGTGTCTGACTCTGTGACCCCAAGGACTGCAGCCCAGAATGCTCCTCTGTCCATTGGGATTCTCTGGGAATCCCAGGCAAGGATACTGCAGTGGATTGCCGTTTGCTTCTCCAGGGGATATCCTCCTGACCCAGGGATCAAACCTGGGTCTGTTGCATTGCAGGTTGATTCTTTACTGTCTGAGCCACCAGGGAAGAATCTGATCACAGTGGACATCAGGTTTAAAAATATCTACTGTTCTTGATGGCCTCTTTCTTCCCCTCTTTTCCAAACCTTGTGGCTAAGACTCCTTAACTTTCATTTCTAGTTCAGGTTCATCCCAAACCCTGAGGTCAAGCTTCCCAGCAAGGATATAAGTTTAGAGAACTTCATGCCAGTATTTTAGAGGCTCAGAAACAAGTTGGCCTCTTCATGGGCTCCCCTTCTGGTCTCACATCTTAATTCTATTCACTGGCCTGTTGATTTATGCCTTAGGATCCTTTGCATATGGTGCCATATCTGAGTGTCTATGTTTTTAAAAAATCATTATTAAATTTGTTACCATATTGCTTCTGTCATATGTTTTGACATTTTTGGCCATGAGGCATATGGAATCTTAGCTCTCTGAGCAGGAATCAAAACCACACCCCCTGCATTAGAAAGTAAAGTCTTAACCACTGGACCCTCAGGGAAGTCCCCTGACTTTCTGTCCTGGTTGCTTGCTGGGGATACATCTTTTCTTTGGGGTTTGAGTGTTCCCTTTCTCTTAATGTTCTCTTCAGAAGCCAGAGATCTTTCCTGTGATGCCAACTGCCTCCATGGTTGCCTGTTTCCTGGAAACTGAGATACATTTCAGAGCTCTCTGCTTCTTCAGGGACTCATACTTTGGGCTAACCTTGGACCTAAGAGCATCACCTCCTGCCAAGCTACCTGACATTCCACCTGGCCATCCAAGTCTCTCGGTGGAAACTGGATAATATTGTACCGAAGGCTAGTGTGGTATTCCTCAATTGGCAACATGTTATCTCTTCTCACTGCACCTCACAGAGCCCAATTTTAACACAGTTCTGTAGGGACCTTCATTTTCATCAACCTGACCTCTGAGTGTGTTCCAGGGTTTTCTCCTCCACTGCAGGCTTCCTCAGAACATTCTCCTAGTCCTAAACATCCTCCCAAGTCCTCTACTGTATCCCTCTGCTGATTCAGCTCAGAGCTGCCCTGAAGCCCATCACCCTGTCTGACATTTGCTTCATAAACCCAGCTCCACAGTTAGTTTTAGAGCTTAATAATGCTTGGGATTTTGTCTCACGAAATTATAAGTTCCCAGATTTGGGAAGATATAACATCTTCCCAAGTTCTCTACTGTATCCCTCTGCCGATTCAGCTGAGGGCTGAGTAGTTCCAACACTGCCCTGGTATGATCCATGAGCTTCTCCACCATCTCCACTGAGTGTACACCAGGCCCAAACTTGAACAGTCCAGTGACACTGAATTCATACCTCTTATATCTCTGAGGATTAAACATTTAATCCTCAAGCCATCTAATTCTCCACTACTGTAGACTTATTCTCAGTGTCTGAACTTACGGTGGAAACATACCTAAATATTCAGTGACAGCACAACCAAATGGTAGTGCCTTAAGGACTGAAGACAAACCTCATGCGTTCACCAGTCTCTGGGCCAAGACTTCAGTTATTTCTGATATTGTAAATTTTCTGGTTACCTCATAATGCTGGATCCACCTCACAGTACTTTTTTTTGTCTTCAGAGAAACTTATTGCATACAGTCCCATTTTCACTGTGTTCTCTGCAGTGCTCATCCTCCTTGCTTGGAACAAAGGTGATAAATATCACAGAGATGTTGATCAAGACTGACTATTTAACGAGGATTCATAAATCATAGGCTAGTACAGAGTGTGTGTTTATATGTGCATGTTCTATAGGAAGATTGTTTAAATGAGACATTATGGCTTCACTTAGCCCACCTGAATCTAGTGGGTCAAGAGTTTTGAAAAATAATCAGCATTTATATAAAACATAGGGATGGACAATTTATCACCCATTTGTTCCTGTCCTTTTTGTGTAGAGAAGCGAAAGGCAAAGGAGAAAAGGAAAGATATACCCATTTGAATGCGGAGTTCCAAAAAATAGCAAGGAGAGATAACATATACTTACTCAGTGATCAATGAAAAGAAACAGAGGAAAACAATAGAATGGGAAAGACTAGAGACCTCTTGAAGAAATTTAGAGATACCAAAGGAACATTTCATGCACAGCTAGGCACAATAAAGGACAGAAGTGGTATGTACTTAACAGAAGCAGAAGATATTAAGAAGTGGCAAGAATACACAGAAAAACTATACAAAAATCTTCATGACTGAGATAACCACCATGGTGTGATCACTCACCTGAGCCAAACATCCTGGAATGCGAAGTCAAGATGGCCTTAGGAAGCATCACTACAAACAAAGCTAGTGGAGGTGATGGGATTCCAGTTGAGCAATTTCAAATCCTAAAAGATGATGCTGTGAAAGTGCTGCACTCAGTATGTCAGCAAATTTGGAAAAGTCAGCAGTGGCCACAGGACTGGAAAAGGTCAGTTTTCATTCCAATCCCAAAGAAAGGCAATGCCAAAGAATGCTCAAACTACCACACAATTGTACTCATTTCACATGCTAGCAAAGTAATGCTCAAAATCCTCCAAGCCAGGCTTCAACAGTACATGAACCGTGAACTTCCAGATGTTCAAGCTGGTTTTAGAAAAGGCAGAGGAATCAGAGATTAAATTGCCAACATCCGTTGGATCATTGAAAAAGTAAGAGAGTTCCAGAAAAACATCTATTTCTTTTTATTGACTATGCCAAAGCCTTTAACTGTGTGGATCACAACAAACTATGGACAATTCTGAAAGAGATGGGAATACCAGACCACCTGACCTGATTTCTTGAGAAATCTGTATGCAGGTCAAGAAGAAACAGTTAAAACTGTACATGGAACAAGAGTCTGGTTCCAAATTGTGACAGGAGTACATCAAGGATCTATATTGTCACCCTGCTTATTTAATATGCAAAGTACATCATGAGAAATGCTGGGCTGGATGAAGCACAAACTGAAATCAAGATTGCCAGGAGAAATATCAATCACCTCAGATATGCAGATGACACCACCCTTATGGCAGAAAGCGAAGAACTAAAGAGCCTCTTGATGAAAGTGAAAGAGGAGAGTGAAAAAGTTGGCTTAAAACTCAACAGTCAGAAAACTAAGATCATGGCATCTGGTCCCATCCCTTCATGGCAAATAGATGGGGAAACAATGGAAACAGTGGTAGACTTTATTTTCTTGGGCTCCAAAATCACTCTAAATTGTGACTAAGTCTAAGTCGCTTCAGTCGTGTTCGACTCTGTGTGACCCGATAGACGGCAGCCCACCAGGCTCCCCCATCCCTGGGATTCTCCAGGCAAGAACACTGGAGTGGGTTGCCATTTCCTTCTCTAATGCATGAAAGTGAAAAGTGAAAGGAAAGTCGCTCAGTCATGTCCAACTCTTAGTGACCCCATGGACTGCAGCCCACCAGGCTCCTCCATCCATGGGATTTTCCAGGCAAGAGTACTAGAGTGGGGTGCCATTGCCTTCTTGTGACTGCAAACATGAAATCAAAAGATTCTTGCTCCTTGGAAGAAAAGCTATGACTAACCTAGACAGTATATTAAAAAGCAGAGACATTACTTTGCCAACAAAAGTCCATCTAGTCAAATCTATGGTTTTTCTAGTACTTGTGTATGGATGTGAGAGCTAGACTATAAAGAAAGCTGAGTGTCAAAGAACTGATGCTTTTGAACTGTGGTGTTGGAGAAGGCTCTTGAGTGTCCCTTGGACTGCAAAGAGATCCAACCAGTCAATCCTAATGGAAATCAACCCTGAATATTCACTGGAAGGACTGCTGCTTAGGTTGAAACTGCAATACTTTGGCCACCTGATGCAAAGAACTGACTCATTTGAAAAGACTCTGATACTGGGAAAGATTGAAGGCAGGAGGAAAAGGGGACAACAGAGGATGAGATGGTTAGACAGCATCACCAACTCGATGAACATGAGTTTGAGTGTGCTCCGGGAGTTGGTGATGGACAGGGAAGCCTTGTGTGCTGCAGTCCATGGGCTCACAAAGAGTTGGACACGACTGAGTGACTGAACTGAACTTTTTGTAACCACTATTTTATAGGTGCTTAATCCATGGCAGCAACTATTCTAGGTGCTGTGGATACAAGGATGAACAAAACTGCTAAGTTCCCTGCAACTATGAGGCCACAAACAGGAGAAAACATGTGCTCTGAATGGTAGCAGATGACATGTGCCTGACATCCATTCTCCAAGGTTTCTGTGAAGGTGTGCAGACATGCAGAAATGCAAAATAAATAGGTCACACTTGATAAAGTGTGAGTGCAAAAGCAGAGGTCAGTCAAGATGAAATTTCTACTGACTGTACTTCTTGTGAGTAAAAATGAGTTAAGAAGCATGTTACTAATGAACGCAACCAATGTTCTGGCCTTTGAAGAGAACAGAATGCATAATCTGGTTAACATTTTTGACTTTTCTATCAACTATAATGGTAAGTAGTATCAATCATATAATAAGAGGATATTGAGCCCTAGTCATATAGAAATGAATTTGAATTTTAAATGTTTCAGTTATGAAACTTATCATAAATATTCAGTACAGTTGATAATATAGAGGCATGTTAAACATCAGAAACCAAGATTCTGTGGTCTGGTTTCCTTTTTTTAAAATTTAAATTTATTTATTTTAATTGGAGGCTAGTTACTTTACAATATTGTATTGGTTTTGCCACACATCAACATGAATCTACCACGGGTGTTCACGTGTTCCACATCCTGAACCTCCCTCCTACCTCCCTCCCCATATCATCCCTCTGGGTCATCCCAGTGCACCAGCCCCAAGCATCCTGTATCCTGCATCGAATCTGAACTGGCAATTCATTTCTTATATGATTTTATACATGTTTCAAAGCCATTCTCCCAAATCATCCCATCCTCTCCCTCTCTCACAGAGTCCAAAAGACTGTTCTATACATCTGTGTCTCTTTTGCTGTCTAGCATACAAGGTTATCGTTACCATCTTTCTAAATTCCATATATATGTGTTCAGTTCAGTTCAGTCACTCAGTCGTGTCTAACTCCTTGCAACCCCATGAATCGCAGCACGCCAGGCCTCCCTGTCCATCACCAACTCCCAGAGTTCACTCAGACTCACGTCCATCGAGTCAATGATGCCATCCAGCCATCTCATCCTCTGTGGTCCCCTTCTCCTCCTGTCCCCAATCCCTCCCAGCATCAGAGTCTTTTCCAATGAGTCAACTCTTCACATGAGGTGGCCAAAGTACTGGAGTTGTATACTGTATTGGTGTTTTTCTTTCTGGCTTACTTCATTCTGTATAATAGGCTCCAGTTTCATCCATCTCATTAGAACTGATTCAAATGTATTCTTTTTAATGGCTGAGTAATACTCCATTGTGTATATGTACCACAGCTTTCTTATCCATTCATCTGCTGATGGACATCTAGGTTGCTTCCATGTCCTGGCTATTATAAACAGTGCTGTGGTGAACATTGGAGTACACGTGTCTGTTTCAATTCTGGATTCCTTGGTGTGTATGCCCAGCAGTGGGATTGCTGCGTCATAAGGCAGTTCTATTTCCAGTTTTTTAAGGAATCTTCTTAGTGGCTGTACTAGTTTGCATTCCCACCAACAGTGTAAGAGGGTTCCCTTTTCTCCACACCCTCTTTAGCATTTATTGCTTGTAGACTTTTGGATCATAGCCATTCTGACTGGCATGAAATGGTACCTCATTGTGGTTTTGATTTGCATTTCTCTGATAATTAGTGATGCTGAGCATCTTTTCATGTGTTTGTTAGCCATCTGTATGTCTTCTTTGGAGAAATGTCCATTTTTTGACTGGGTCATTTATTTTTCTGGAATTGAGCTGCAGGAGTTGCTTGTATATTTTTGAGATTAGTTGTTTGTCAGTTGCTCCATTTGTTATTATTTTCTCCCATTCTGAAGGTTGTCTTTTCACCTTGCTTATAGTTTCCTTTGTTGTGCAGAAGCTTTTAATTTTAATTATGTCCCATTTGTTTATTTTTGCTTTTATTTCCAGTACTCTGGGAGGTGGGTCATAGAGAACCCTGCTGTGACTCATGTCAGAGAGTGTTTTGCCTATGTTCTCCTTGAGGAGTTTTACAGTTTCTGGTCTTACATTTAGATCTTTTTGAGTTTATTTTTGTGTATGGTGTTAGAAAGTGTCCTAGTTTCATTCTTTTACAAGTGGTTGACCAGTTTTCCCAGCACCACTTGTTAAAGATTATCTTTTCTCCATTGTATATTCTTGCCTCCTTTTTCAAAGATAAGGTGTCCATAAGTGTGTGGATTTATCTCTGGGCTTTCTATTTTGTTCCATTGATCTATATTTCTGTATTTGTGCCAGTACCATACTTTCTTGATGACTGTGGCTTTGCAGTAGAGCCTGAAGTCAGACAGGTTGATTCCTCCAGTTCCATTCTTCTTTCTCAAGATTCCTTTGGCTATTCAAGGTTTTTTATATTTCCATACAAATTGTGAAATTATTTGTTCTAGCTCTATGAAAAATACCATTGGTAGCTTGATAGGGATTGCATTGAATCTATAGATTGCTTTGGGTAGTATACACATTTTCACTATATTGATTCTTCTGATCCATGAACATGGTATATTTCTCCATCTATTAGTGTCCTCTTTGATTTCTTTTACCAGTGTTTTATAGTTTTCTATATATAGGTCTTTAGTTTCTTTAGGTAGAAATATTCCTAAGTATTTTATTCTTTTCATTGCAATGGTGAATGGAATTTCTCTTTCTATTTTCTCATACTTGGTTTATTTTTTTAAACAGTAATAAAATACTATAACTACACTACCTATAAAACATCAAACTAACAAATGTAACCTATCAGATTCACAATTTAGCCATTGATAGAATGGCTTAATAGAGTAATACAAAAAGAGGTAAAATCAAAGACTTTTAGTTAAGAAAGGCAAAAACAATCTTGCTATATTTCTGGACCTACAAAGTAAACACATTGGGAGTTGGATGAACTTGGAAGGTTACCCCCTTTAATGTCCAAGTTGTGTGGCTAGAGGATGATTCTCACGGTGGGTATTAAGATATTTCTTCATACCAGTGAAGATCAGGGCTTGGCCAGGACAGAGGGCTGGGCTAGAGGATTCCTGGGGATATTTGTCTTTGCTTTCCATAGCGGGGGAAGCACGTGCTATGGTCTTCTCAGGAGGTGACTCCTTCTACAGGATCAGTCTGTGCTTCCCCTTTTGGGGCCACCTGTGTCTTTGGTTAGATTCAACTCAATGTTGGTTTTGTTGACTTTAAAAAATGCACAGTGTGAATGTGGAGAGTTAAGTCTTATTGGGGGCAAAATGTGGGCTGCAGCCTGGGCTGCAGCATTGCAGGTAGCTCTGAGAAACTACTCTGAGGAAGCAAGAGGGGGAGCGAGGTTACATAAAAGTTTTGCAACAAAGGGCAGGTAGTCTGAATGTCAGAATACTACTGTTAGTTAAAGAAAACCAGACATCCCAAGTGAAGGAATTTAGTGCTTTTCTATCCATGGGAAGAGGCAAGAGTCTGGGGTCCCTGAAATCATTCCCTTTGATGTACCTCAGCCATCTGGGGCCGGTATCCTGTTTTCACATCCTGAGTTTCCTCAGGGCTCACCGTAGGGAGTGGCTGCAGGCTGATGGCTGCTAGATGGCAGGCATTTTTTCCTTCCTGAGTTCCCTCAGGGCTCATCAGCTCACCATTCATGGTGGCTGCAATCGCTGATGACACTGACATCCTTTATTTGGTATGGCAGAAAACATTCCCTTTCTCAGTTTCTGAGGCTGGGCACCACTTGGTGTCTTGGTACTGGACCTATGCATGCTGGGTCATCTGTCCTCAGGCGCATTTTCTCCTTCTGGAATGGCCTGTGTTCCTGGACCCACTCTGAGTGCTCAGAGAGCTTCCTCTGTCAGTGTCTTCTTTCTTGTCAGCATCTTTCCTCAAGGCTCTTGTCCCCGTGTCTGGGACCAGGTGCTGGCCTCTCTCTGATAGTCTCACCTGGTCTGTGGGTCCCCACAGAGCTTGGCACTACAAAGGAAAGTCCCCTTCTAAAAGGAAGAGCAGATCCAAGGAGGCATTTTGAAGACCAATGGACTTGGCTTTTTGGTTGCCAAGAGATCACTGCCTCTAAGACAAGTTAACAAATAAGACTATGGAAATCTCCCTCTTGCAAAATGTGGCTGGCTGGCCCTGCACCAGGGAGAACAAATGAAAAATGATCCCAACTCCCTCACGCTTCCTATGTCCCCCAAAACTTTCGTGTGAAGAAGAGAAACTTGTCAGTGATGTTTGTTCCTAAAATCAAACCAATTAATTATGAATGCAAACTGCTTTTTGTACAATTTTAACATAAATAGTCTTTTCCAAGAATGCAACTGTATGTCAACTGAGGGAGAATTTTTTCCCCCTGAACTTTCCCAAGAATTATTCATCATTTTAGAAAATCCCATAATGTTGTCCATGGCATTTACATCACCACCACCATGAAACATCTGAATCAGTCTGCATTTCTCTCCACCACAGGCATGGAGAGTCCACCCATATGGGAGAGAAAGGCCCTGTCTTTTAACCACACAACCTCCTCCATTATCAAGGTGTAGCAGCTCACTTCAAATAGATCTCTGACTGGAAAAATCTCTTGCAGAAGCCCACAGTGAAATGCCATATGTTACGCATCATGAGAGTAACATTTGGGAGCAGAATGCATCACAGCACCGCAACAACCCTGAGAAGTGCTGACGCTGTCCTGTGACTACATGCATCTCAAGCGACATTCCCCACCTCACCGAGGGGTCCCATGGCCACAGATTGGCCAAGCCAGAGAGGATCTCTGCGGAATGTCTCACCTCCTTCATTTAGGAGGAATTTAGTTCAATGCTTCTCCTCAAAATAAAAGCTGCTTATTATTTGAGAAAGAAAAACTCCGATCCTCTCATTAATGGTTCAAAAATCTCCGATCCTCTTGTTAGAATTACAGAAATTTTCACATTCAGAAATTATGTCAGGGACTTCCCTGATCCAGTGGTTGAGATTTTGCCTTTCAAAATTTCTTGACAAAGTTTCAGTGCATGGGATGCTGATTTGATCCATGGTCAGCAAACCCAAATCCTACATGCCTCTTAGGCAGGAAAAAAAAAAAAAAAAGCAGACCATCAACAACAGAAGTCGTACTGCACAACAAATTCAATAGACTCTAAAAATTGTCCACATCAAAATAAATAAAGTAAAATTTTGTTTCATCTTAATTTTTTCCCCAGGATGGTGAAAGGACTCACAAGGTAAAGCTTTTGTACACTTGGATGGTATTAGTATTGAGAGATGGAAAAACTAGTCTGGAGACCTTCAACTCCTCCAAATGCCAATACCAAGTAACAAGAAGGAACAAGAAGCAGGAAGTTGTAATCTGCACTTTCACCAACAGGGAGCATGATTTTCATTCAGCCACAAATCTTGCTGTGTATGCAACTGGAAAGTTTGTTAAAGTTTGTGCCAAACATTTTTTTTTTTTTTACATTTATCTCATATTCTTAGTCAAGAGTTTCTTTACAAAGAATATTTTAATCATCAACCATTTAAAATCTATGCTTGTGTTTGATTCATAACCTTATTCTGACATTGCCTTGTGCTGGGTATTCAGATGACTAACTCGTTTGGAGAACTATTTACATGGGCATTAGATCATCTTTACAAATTTGATTTTAATTCAGTACTGGTTAATGAGCCATAAAAATAAAGGGTGACTTAACAACAAAAGGAATATGGTTTATTGCCTGAAAGAATGCCTGAGACTGTGGCTGTTTGATAAGTTAATAATAGCCAAGCATGAACTTCCCCCAAGCCTTTGTCATCTGTGAAAGTGAGACCGTGTGATACCCGTTTATAAAGGCACACTTTAAATATGTGCTTTGAAAGAGAGAAAATATAGAATGCAGGGAAATCGGGTAATTTCCTGCCTGAACAATGAAGCTGAGGTTCAGGTGTGTGTCTACCACACCGCAGAAGGTTCCTGTCGCCTGCTGGGACATTCACTCAGTCTCCATCTGATGGAAAAACACTGGCTGGAGATGGATTTTTGGTCAGATGTATTGGCCATAAAGTATAAGAAACGTAATAAAAATGTTTCCATGTTTTAAGGACACTGTATGCACACTTGCAATGAAACTAGTTTAATTTTCTGTTTTTTAGAAAAACAGGCTCTTCCTCCAAGGGTTCTGGTAACAATGGAATATGTTTGAAAAAATGTAGGTGCTTGTGATTTACTCAAAGCTCCTACTGAACTGAGCTCAGTGTTTTGGGGGGAGACATAACTATCTGGAGAAATGAGAGTGACTCGTCTTCCTCCAAAATAGATACAACTAAAAAATGTGTTCACCAACTGAGGCTTAAAAATTTTGCCTGGGACTTCCCTGGTGGCTCAGTAGAGAATCTGCCCGCCAGTGTAGGAGACACAGGTTTGGTGCCAAATCCAGGAAGATTCCACCTGCCATGAGTGACTCAGCCCATGCACCACAATTACTGAGCCTGGGAGCCACAACCGCTGACGGCCACGTGCTCTAGAGCCTGGGCTTCGCCACAAGAGAGGCCTGTGCACTGCAGCTAGAGAGCAGCCCTGGCAGGCCATGACTGCAAGAAAGCCGTGCAGCATTGAAGACCCAGCAGAGCCAACAAATTAATAAAGATTAAGACAAAATTGTCGGAGAAGGCGATGGCACCCCACTCCAGTACTCTTGCCTGGAAAATCCCATGGACAGAGGAGCCTGGTGGGCTGCAGTCATGGGGTTGCACAGAGTTGGACATGACCAAGCGACTGAACTGAACTGACACCAGAGGCAAAGAACACTTTGGCAAAATGTGAACTTTGAAAAATCGGGAGCTGAAGGGATGGGTTCTGGAAGGGAACATCTCTACCACATTAAGCACGATTTAGAGCATGGGGGCCATCCAGGAAGCAGAGCAGGGCTGTGCAAAAATTACAGTAAAGTCAGTGTGAATTGTCTCCTTGGGATAGAAGAAGAAAGGGTGGGGGAAATGGAACATAGAGAACACACACAAGGGAAGTCAATCGATCGTGCCAGCAACAGAGGTAGAAACAGACATGGCAGGCGAGCCAGTCGTTTTATTTCAGCATCAGCTTTGGTAGTAAACATGCTTCATTAGCATATGTGTCCACTCACCATTCATTGAAACCAGAGAGTTGAAAAGATCTTTAAGAATGTGTTTGCTGAAAACTGTGCATATGGGGCAAAGAGTGCCCTCCAGTTGGGGAGGATCAAGTTAAGAGTAGGGGAGGCCACCTCTGACCTCCTTGGCAAGTTTTCATTATCTTCCCTTTGCTAAAACAAAAGTACTATTTGCCAAGAATGGAAAGTCTAAATCGTTCCGTTTCTAAGTTTATTTAAAAGTTGTTTCTGGAGAGGCTAGCCTCTATTTGAACTTCCTAGGAACAGATTTGCTGCTTTAGATAAAATTGAACAGTCTGCACTCTTTTTTTTTCTCGAAACTTCAGTAGATTTTTAAAGTGGAAAAAAAAAAAAAGTATGCTCCATTATGTACCAAAGCAACCACTTTTTTTGAGATGGAAATTAAAATGCAGGTCAGAACTTCGAAGAGCGAGGTCATAGAGAAATGAATGGGAACAGCAACCAGCTGCCAGTCATGCTTCTTAAAATGTTCTTGGAAAACTACCCTTAAACTGGGTGCAGGTAGAAAAGAATGAAGACACATGAGTCAGTACTGATATTTCATCTTCTATGATGCTATGATATTTCAGACTTACTAATATGCTGTGCCAACACAAATAAGTTAAAACAGTTAAAGAAATGTCATTTTTGATACAAAAATGGTTGGATGAGTTGGCTATAGGAATGTTGTGTGTGTGTGTGCATGCACGCAAGCATGCATGCTCAGTCATATCAGATTCTTTGCGACCCCAAAGGGTGTAGCCTGCCAGGCTCTTTGGCCCATGGGATTCTTCAGGAAAGAAAACCACAGTGGGTTGCCATTTCCTCCTCCAGTGGATCTTCCCAACCCAGGATTGAACCCATGTTTCCTATGTCTCCTGCATCGCAGGCAGGTTGTTTACCCACTGAGCCATCGGGGAAGTTAGCCTTCTCAACCTTCTCTTTTCAAAGGTGGGATGTCACCTGTCAAAAACCTGGTTGGTGGTGTTCAAGGGGCGGGAGCATGGCCTGGGCCGCCTGGCACTCCTGGGCCTCAATCCTGAAGCCAACACATGGGAGCAGCTTGGTCACAGTTCCCTGCAAGGCCTTCAGATAAGAACTCTTCAGACAGTTATTGCATAAGTAGGCAGTGCATGTGGCGACACTCTCTAAACCTATGTAAATGCTACACTTGTCCCATATTCCTACCATGATGTTACATAGTCTTCTCCATCAACCAGATGAGAAAGCTGGAGCCTAGAGTTGAAAGTGGGCAGGAGGGGGATTCCAGAATTGGGTCTCAATTCCAAAGTATATGGGCTTCCCTGGTGGCTCCGTGGTAAAGAATCTGCCTACAATGCAGGAGACCTTGGGTTCGATCCCTGGGTCGGGAAGATCCCCTGGAGGAGGAAATGGCAACTTACTGCAGTATTCTTGCCTGGAGAATCCCGTGGACAGAGGAGCCTGACAGGCTATGGTTCACTGGATCACAAAGAGTTGGACACAACTGAGTCACTAACACTTTCAATGTATACGTTTTCCCTGCTGCTGAAATTTTGCTTGAAAAGTCACATTCTCGTCTTTCTTTGACGTAGGGTCAATGGCTTTTCCTTTTATTTTGTCGGTTCATTTCTCCCAAATCTTCCAATGCCACTGTGCCTCCTCACTGGGGCCTATGGCTTATCTTTCTCTAACAGGAAGTAAACCCTAAAAGAAGGTTTCCACTGAGTCCTATATTTGAACACTGTTTCTGTGTTTCTAGTTTCTGCTTCATGAAATTCCTCCCAAAGTCCAGCTACGACATACAAGAAAGACCCAGAGAACAGGACTGAGGAGAACAATTCTGCCCAGCGTCTAGCAGAGTCTACAGAGAGGTGTGCAAGGATCTAGCAAGGCTCGATGGTTTTAAAGGTCATAAAGATGGTCTCTCATTTATAGATCCAAATCTAGGCCCTGAAACATCATGCAGTAAGGAAAAATCTTATTAACACCCTAAGAGCTATAACATCATGGAAGTATTTCAAGCTTTCAGAAACCTTAGATGTCACATGTCACCTAGCACGGTTGTTGGTGTGTGCTTAATCACTCAGTCATGTCTGACTCTTTTCAACCCCATAGACTGTAGCCCACCAGGCTCCTCTGTCCATGGGATTCTCCAGGCAAGAATACTGGAGTGGGTTGCCATTTCCTTCTCCAGGGGATCTTCCCAACCTGGGGACAGAACCTGGGTCTCCTGCATTGCAGGCAGATTCTTTACCACTGAGCCACCTGGGAAGCCCCTCTAGCATGGTGAATTGCATGCAACCCCCAGAAACATGCCTTTCTTCCACATCCCAGATATTCCAAAAGAAATAATAAGCCTCACAGTGTGCTCAGTATATATCAAATATTCCTCAGATGTATTTGTCTTTCTAAAGTAGATCTGCCTGCTTTTTATGCCTTCATTTTAGCTACTAATAAACATCTTGAGAAAGATGGATCTCGAGACAGGAGTGTGTTGAACTTCTGAACTCCGTGGCGGCCTCAGATAATTAAACAGCAGATGGCAGCCTGATGTTATACCTCTGAGTTCAGCCCCAAATCTCCTGTCCCTTCAACATTCCAATATCACAGTCACAACAATCTGAGAGTAACTGTCAACTGCATCTGGCTCATCTGAAACGTGTGCCTAGTAACCCTAACCAAAAATACTACATTTCTCTGCTCTGGCTTGATGTGTTTTTAGTGAACACACAATCACCAGATTCTCTTCTAAGTACTCCCAGACAACCTGCTGAAGAAAGTTAATTGTCTATTTTGGCCACAATTCACAAAAGTCTGTCGTTTCTGGAAATTCCAGAAGATTTGCACTAGTTGCCATTCTTCAGTCCAAAAAAAAAAAAAAGAAAGAAAGAAACCTCACAAAATCCATATATTTTTTTAACTTCTAGTTTTTCTGAGATTACTCATATCCACTGAACACTTTCAGATAGAATTGTCATGCATATAAAGACTTGAGTGTATTGAGACTGGTCAGTTTTGTTTAAAGATTCTTTACAGCTGACTTGCATTTTGTTTCTTCCCCCAAAGAGGCCTGACCCTGTGCACTTTGGGACCAGCCCGTCCTCTGAGTTGAAGGCACCAAAGCCATCTGGGAAACACAGTTCTCTGCCTTTGGCCAACATGACGTCCTAGTTCCTGAGGACCCATTCTTTCTTTGTTCTTGTTGATTTAAACAGAAAAGAAGGTCTATGGTTTTTCTAGCATTTTTCATGAGCTTCGCTCGTCATGGGTTTGAGCCTTTCCTGACATTGTTCTTACGGGTTCATTTTATGCTTTCCTCGTGTGTCTGTTCAATTTCGCATGAGTCTGTCCCACTCAGAGAGGCTAGACGTGCTTTGTGTGATTCAGCAGAGGTTGAGTCACAGATGAGTAAAACCAAGTGAGCGGAAGAAAGGACAATTCTCTGGGGGTTGGCACAAGGCCCTGGTCCCTAATATCTGCCACTTCCTTCTTCTTTCAGGAGCAGCCCATTGGCCAGTCCTCCTGGGAAAGTTCCTGGCTCCCGTCTGCTCACTCTGCTACAGGAAGCCCTGTATCCCTTGAAATACCTCCCCAACATCACCCCTTTTAGCTGCTGGAGTGTTTGCTTTAAGAAACTCCCAGTGCTGTCCAGAAGAAGTGATCTGAGCTGGGCCTTCACTTCATTCATTCATTCATTCAGATGTTCAGCAAATATTTACTGAGCGTCTCCTGCATGCCAGGCACTGTTCTAGCTGCTGTTTATGTACTGATTTTTGGCTGTGCGGGGTCTTCCTTGCCGTGCGGGCTTTTCTCTAGCTGTGGTGAGCCAGTTTCTCATTGCCGTGGCCTCTCTTGCTGCAGAGCACAGGTTCAGTAGCTGTGCTGCACGGGCTCAGTAGCCCCGTGGCACGTGGGATCCTCCCAGACCAGGGATTGAACTCATGTCCCCTGCATTGACTGGCTAATTCTTTACCACTGAGCCACCAGGGAAGCCCCCTAGGTGCTTTTATTATTCCAGGGAACAAAGAACAAGAGCTCCTTTTAAAAAATTACTTTAAAATTTTTTAAAAATCAAAACTAAAAATAAGTATATAGAAATTTTAATTAAAAAAAAAAAATAGAACCCCTGCCATCCTGTAGCTTGCTGGACATTCTAGTGAGACATGAAGGATGAAAAGACATAAACAAAAACTTCAGGCGGCCATAAGAGCACATGCTGAAGCCAAGGGTCAGAAATAACCTCCAGTTTACAGGAAATAGCTGCAAAGCCTTAAAAAGTGCTGGCAGGTAACCAACAGGTAAAGCCGAGCAGCTGGCGAAGTGGGAGGTCACATCAGAAAGGCTCTGAGTGCTCCTGGGTCAGACATGGTGTCACATATAAAAATCATGTATCTGTTGAAATGAAGAAAAAAAGGTATGGCACTTAGTTTAAATTTTGAGAAGTGCAATGGTTCTTAGAAAAGATGGTGGGTATTGAGTGAACTTGGTAGTTTTTTGATGAATGAATAAAGGACATAAGGGAATAGAACAGCCAGATTAGAATGTTCAGAAGATAATTTGTTGCATCAGTTTAGAAAGTAGTTTTGGATGGAAAAGTATCAGAAAGGAGGTAACTAGATTTAAAAAAAAAAAAAGGAACCAGAGCCCCAGGAAGGAACAGTAAGAAGAAGCATCTGGGCCCCAGCATTGCTCCAGAAGGTCCACTCGGGGACTCAAGGGCACCATCCAGGGGAACACACTCGGACTCTGCCTCGGAGCTGTGCAGGGGACAACCTTGGGTGGGGGCAGCAGCAATGAAAAGTGGGAGCAAGATAAACGGTATTTGGGTGACAAAAAGAGATTGAACTTGCAGATTCTTTGATGTTTTAAAGTTCAGGGCCAGTGAGAGAAGTATTTAAAATTACATATCTTTTCCCTCAAATTTTATTTGAGTGACTATAGTAAATTCTTAAGTTAACATTATCAAACCATAGAATACAGATACGATTTTGAAGAGCTGAAAAAGCAGTCCCCCCCCCTTTATTTTTAACCAAAAACCTAATAAACTTGGAGTTGCTGCATCTTACTTTTCACGTCGTGGCCATGGCATTGGAATCTTAGTTTCCCGACCAGAGATCGAACCCACAACCCTTGCACTGGAACTACAGAGTCTTAACCACTGGACCACTAAGCAAGTCACTATTGCTGTATCTATATATGCCAGTTGAATCCAATGCATACTTCATTTCTTTTGTGAAAATTTTGAATTTACCTTGATTTCCCCATGGTTGGTTCCACTGGGCTCTCTTCAACTAAACAGCTAGTGCATTCAGTGACCTTAGTATACTACTTAATACCTGATCATATATTCTTCCCTAATTATTTCTTGCTAATGACTCTTAGCTACCCAATAATTCTCTAAAAATCACTATGATGGTTACGAGGTTTGAGGTTAGGCATGGGTTAATAGGACTTCCCTGGTGGCTCAGATGATAAAGAACCTGCCTGCAATGTGGAGAACCAGGTTCGATTCCTAGATTGGGAAGATCCCCTGGAGAAGGGTACAGCTAGCTACTCCAGTATTCTTGCCTGGAAAATTCCATGCACAGAGGAGCCTGGCAGACTACTACAGTCCATGGGGTCACAAAAAGTCGGACATGACTGAGAGATTTTAAGAAACAGAAGAAAAGAGAACAAATGTAAGATAGGATAATGTCATAAAATTAATGCAATTAATCTCAGCATTCAAGTTTTGCAAAAGAAAAGCCTCCCTCCTAAGAAAAATCTTTAATGCTTTAAATTTATATTTTCAGTTAAGCAATTCTTGAAATGTCTTCATGTAAAAATTAATGTGTTAGGAAAGATAGCAAATGGCTTCTTCTCTTAGCATTAGAATGATAAAAAGTCACCGATCTGTTCTTTTGGGGGCCATCTAATTTTTTCATCTCTAAAGTTTATTGCAAGTTTGTAAGGTTTCATGTTTCTCAGTTTCTATTTCTAATGTGTGGATGTTATTTCTATATTTGTTAAAAATGTGTCTGCATTTTGCACATTTCTAAGATGAGCTGCAGGTGTGAAGTTTCTGTTCAGATTTTTAAGAAAGTTGGTTTTTGAAATCTTATCTTTACACTGGAAACTCTTAAGGTGCTGGGGGCTGGCTTATTATCCAGAAGACTGGCATGATTTTTAATGTCTTATTCATTTTAAAAGTAAATTTAAAATGTTTATTAAAAGTCTTATTAGTAAAATTTTGTTGCTGTTCTTCAGGTCATGGTTTGGGATCTTTAACAAGATGAAGGGAGTATAAACCAGGTGGTACAGTTAATCTGGTTAGGAATAAAAGAGGATTATTTGTTTTCCAGCCATTGCTGCAATATCTTGAAAGAATAATTTGGAATCAGCAAGGACGGGGAAGTATATTAATCAAATTTTATGAAAACTGACATGATACTTGAAATGCATGCAGGGTTTGGGTTTCATTAAGGGTTTCCAGGGAACAAGCAAATCCCTCTTCCACGGGAGCATCACAGGTCAAGGTCAGATCATGGACACAAAGGTTACTTGATTGCAGCATCTGTCACACCAGAGTTAGTACAGTGGTCCTCCTCTTTTCGAGGGCTTCCTTCCTCACTGTTCACTCCCCATGTTCTTCTCTTGAAAGTTAGTATGCAATAAAAACACACAGAGGGTCGCTAAAACGAGAGGGTCGATATGTGGTCAAGAAGGTTTAAATAGCCCTGCAACTCCACCAGAAGTACAGAGCTGACTTATAGACAGATTTTGGTTTTATGCCCAGAATTATTCAGTAACCCAACTGCACAGGACTGATAAAACAGAAGCAGAAGTCAAGACAGCAGGAAAAGAAAAAAAAAAACAGCAGGAAAAGGACTGGGAGTCAGATAATACATCTCAGTTCAGTCTCAGTCCTGTTGACTTATGATATTGACCTTTCTGATCTCTGCTTCCTTATCCTGCAGCTCAGGAAAGAGGTCAAACCCAAAAAACTTTGGCGGGTGTCCATCATCTATTTAGAAGAATCAAGAAGCCACTTCATGAACTTTTTTGTTTCTTTCTTTCTCTTTTTTTCATGAGTTTCTTCTTTAACAGGATTTCCATGATGAGTCTCTGGTTTGATGGTGAACTCCTGGAGGACATGTCACCTGGCTTGGATATAACCATCCCTACCACCTGAGGTGTTATTCCCCCTCATGGGTAGAAGAACAAAATTGTGGAACCTCAGAAAGGCCCCAAAGCTGACAATCACCAATCAGATCCTTGACACTTCTCTACACTCCTGTCTAATGATCAGTGTGGTGACTTGCTAACTTGACTAGATCATGGTGCCCAGTGTTTGGTTAAACACCAGTCTAGACCTCACAAGGCTTCCCTTGTGGTTCAAAAGAATCTGCCTGCAATGCAGGAGATTCTGCATTCCCCGGGTTCGACCCCTGGGTTGGGTTGGGAAGATCCCCTGGAGAAGGGAAAATCTACCCACCCCAGTATTTTGGCCTAGAGAATTCCACGGGCTATATAGTCTATGGGTCGCAGAGTCAGACACGACTGAGCGACTTTCACTAGATCTTACTGTGAAGGCAATTTTTAAATGAAATTCATATTAAATCAATTGACTTTGAATAAAACGGATTACTCTTCATAATTTGGGTGGGCTTCCTCCAATTCAAGGTCTTAAGAGAAAAGGCTGAGCTCCCCCAGGGAAGACGGAATTCCTCACCTGATTGCCTTTGCATTTAAGACTGAAGCATTAACTTTTCCCTGAGTTTCTAGATTGCTGGCCTCCTCCACAGATTTTGAATTTGCTAGCCTCCATAATTGCATGGAAAATCCAGCCTCTCAAATATTGTCATGTGATCAGAAGCATTTTTGAGTTTGACCTTTGTGACATCAGGATCCTGGGATTGACTATTTTAACAATTTATTAACTGTGGTTTTGAGCAGTTATGTAAACCTTTCAGTCTGGCTCCCCATGTATGGAATAGGTGTAACACCAACTACTCTGATGGAATGTCTTGTAGGTCTCAGGCAATAAATATGAAACACTTATAACATAAATAGTTCTCAATAAACAGTAACCACGATTTTGCTTTGATGAATGAAATGTGAGTAAATCCTATTAGTAGCTAACAGCAAGGCTAGTTTGAAATTCTCAAGTGAATTCATCTTTCTAGGCTAGAAATTCCCTGGAAAAGGAAATGGTAACCCACTCCAATATTCTTACCTGGGAAATCCCATTAACAGATGAGCCTGGCAGGGGTCCCAAGAGTCAGACACAACTGAGCTACTAAACCACCATCACCAGGCTAGAAATTGACGGTATATCTGTTTTTTAAGATGTTCTTTTGTTGTAATGGTGTCATGTAGGCTTCAGAGAGATACCTCCAAAATTGAGTCAGCTTTTTTCATTCTGAGGCAATAAACTAAGACCTCTTACTCTCTCAGTGGCTAGTAAGAGCAGAACCACAGCTGAAGGACCAAAGAGTGGGGAGATCATGGTTTAAATAGCTTTAAAAAGTACTTAAAAAAATACTCTAGAAGTTCAAAGGAGATCCTAAGGATAGTGTTATCCCATTAATCAGATTCCCAAATGAATCAACTCTCTTAAAAAAAGTAATAATCACTAACCTATGATGTATAGGCATCGTGGGATAATGTTTTATTTGTGAGGGCTC